>NC_091242.1:9390473-9486899 GCF_040958095.1 Procambarus clarkii | reverse complement strand
CAGTCAACACCCCAGGTCTCACAGTCACCACCCAGGTCTCACAGTTACCACCCAGGTCTCACAGTCAACACCCAGGCCTCACAGTCAACACCCAGGCCTCACAGTCAACACCCAGTCTCACAGTCAACACCCAGCCTCACAGTCAACACCCAGGACTCACAGTCACCACCCAGGTCTCACAGTCAACACCCAGGTCTCACAGTCAACACCCAGGACTCACAGTCACCACCCAGGTCTCACAGTCAACACCCAGGCCTCACAGTCAACACCCAGGCCTCACAGTCAACACCCAGGCCTCACAGTCAACACCCAGGACTCACAGTCACCACCCAGGTCTCACAGTCAACACCCAGGTCTCACAGTCAACACCCAGGCCTCACAGTCAACACCCAGGTCTCACAGTCAACACCCAGGCCTCACAGTCAACACCCAGGCCTCACAGTCAACACCCAGGTCTCACAGTCAACACCCAGGCCTCACAGTCAACACCCAGGACTCACAGTCACCACCCAGGTCTCACAGTCAACACCCAGGTCTCACAGTCAACACCCAGGTCTCACAGTCAACACCCAGGTCTCACAGTCAACACCCAGGCCTCACAGTCAACACCCAGGCCTCACAGTCAACACCCAGGCCTCACAGTCAACACCCAGGCCTCACAGTCAACACCCAGGTCTCACAGTCAACACCTAGGTCTCACAGTCAACACCCAGGTCTCACAGTCAATAACCAGGCTATAGCAACTGTCATTAACCAGGCTATAGCAACTGTCATTAACCAGACTATACCCACAGTCAATAACCAAGCTATAGCCACAGTCAATAACCAAGCTATAGCCACAGTCAATAACCAAGCTATAGCCACAGTCAATAACCAAGCTATAGCCACAGTCAATAACCAAGCTATAGCCACAGTTAATAACCAGACTATACCCACAGTCAATAACCAAGCAATAACCACGCAGAGCAACAACATAATGTCAGCTTCACCCCCTGACATCAATCACCACACACGATAAACCTCAAATCCAATAACAGACCAATCAAGTCATGGAACAGTTAGACGGATCAAGGTCCAGAGGTCACCCTTCCGCTTCCTGCACAGTGTTCATCATACTGAGGTCCCTGTAGGTCAGTGTTGCCTGCACAGTGTTCATCATACTGAGGCCCCTGTAGGTCAGTGTTGCCTGCACAGTGTTCATCATACTGAGGCCCCTGTAGGCCAGTGTTGCCTGCACAGTGTTCATCATACTGAGGCCCCTGTAGGTCAGTGTTGCCTGCACAGTGTTCATCATACTGAGGTCCCTGTAGGTCAGTGTTGCCTGCACAGTGTTCATCATACTGAGGCTCCTGTAGGTCAGTGTTGCCTGCACAGTGTTCATCATACTGAGGTCCCTGTAGGTCAGTGTTGCCTGCACAGTGTTCATCATACTGAGGTCCCTGTAGGTCAGTGTTGCCTGCACAGTGTTCATCATACTGAGGCTCCTGTAGGTCAGTGTTGCCTGCACAGTGTTCATCATACTGAGGTCTGTGTAGCGTTGCAAATGCTAGATATGGGATGTGGTCGTGGCGGAGAGAGGTGATGGTGAGAGTGAGGTGATGGTGAGAGTGAGGTGGTGGTGAGAGTGAGGTGATGGTGAGAGTGAGGTGATGGTGAGAGTGAGGTGATGGTGAGAGTGAGGTGATGGTGAGAGTGAGGTGATGGTGAGAGTGAGGTGATGGTGAGAGTGAGGTGATAGTGAGAGTGAGGTGATGGTGAGAGTGAGGTGATGGTGAGGTGGTGGTGAGAGTGAGTTGATGGTGAGAGTGAGGTGATGGTGAGATGGTGGTGAGAGTGAGGTGATGGTGAGTGAGGTGATGGTGAGAGTGAGGTGGTGAGAGTGAGGTGATGGTGAGAGTGAGGTGATAGTGAGAGTGAGATGATGGTGAGTGAGGTGATGGTGAGAGTGGGGTGATGGTGAGAGTGAGGTGGTGAGAGTGAGGTGGTGGTGAGTGAGGTGGTGGTGAGAGTGAGGTGATGGTGAGTGAGGTAATGGTGAGAGTGAGGTGATGGTGAGAGTGAGGTGATGGTGAGAGTGAGGTGGTAGGGAGAGTGAGGTGATGGTGAGAGTGAGGTGGTAGGGAGAGTGAGGTGATGGTGAGAGTGAGGTGATGGTGAGAGTGAGGTGATGGTGAGGTGATGGTGAGTGAGGTGGTAGTGAGAGTGAGGCGGTAGTGAGAGTGAGGTGGTAGTGAGAGTGAGGTGGTAGTGAGAGTGAGGTGGTGGTGAGTGATGTGGTAGTGAGGTGGTGGTGATAGTGAGGGTGGTGTCACGGAGCTCACCGCTACCCTGAGAGTGACCGACAACAAGATGATCCCCACCAAATACAATGTGAAACTCAGACTATAACTGTGATAATATTAAATAAAAATATATCTTCCTCAACAGCGGGTTGGGAGGAAGGTTTCTGAGGTCTGGAACACGTTCCAGAGACACGTAATAAACGTGAGGTAGCTGGAGCTTGTTGGTGTAGGTTACACATATATGTGTTGAGGTTGGGAATAACTGTCTAGGCCCCTAGGCCCATAAGCTAGACACAGGTGTCGTCAGCTCCGGTGGCCTTGTATATACCGTCGAGTATTGAGTCTGAAAGACAATCTAGCAACGCAGGGAAAAGATCTATCGCCACAGACAGTTTGCAACACCTTTTATGATGTGCAACATCTACTTGCGACTAGAGGTCGGCTGGTGTTGACTCGCTGTCTGTGTCGCGGTCACAGGCGACACGGATGATACAGAATTTTGTACATTCTGTATCATAAGATTCTTTTACTTCAAATTAGGAACTAAAAGAATGCGTTACTGTTTTTTTTCTGTTCTTCAAGACTCCAGGCTGGGGTGGTGGACCTTTTTGAGAGCCTGTGGCCAAATGGGTAATAATATCACCTGTCCGTGGGAACTTTGGGCCGCAGATTATCATTTATTATTATTATACTTGTCTTTTAGAGTTTTTATGCAGAAAGATAATAAAATGATTGACCGCGTTCTTAAAGACTGGTTAAGCGATGTGTAACTGTTTAAAAAACGGTAGAACATTAGGAACTATAATTCATTATAATAAATTTATATTATTAATAGCTAGTAATTCCGAAGGAGTAAAATTAATGAATTAGTAACAATAAAAATTACCTTTTTTTCTTAAGGAAAACCTAGTCCTGTTGCTTATTTGCCCGTATATTATATTCCATGGTGTCTTATTTATTATTAACATCTTTATTGACAAAATTAATTACAATTTTGCCTAATCTGAGGATTTGATAGTCTTATTAAATTGAGGTTAATGCTAGTATTCACTGTCACGCAGGACAGAGGGTCATACATAAGACAATAGGCCTAAACTGTAGGCTGAAGCACATATATATCACGGTTACAATCAATGTTTTAATGTGTGGATATGTGAAAACAACTTTCTATTGTGCACTGCCACACAAGTGCAGGGATGGGTTCATAAGTGATACAGCTTAGAATATAAGTAGAAATTGTTCTTCATTCTTTAAATGGACAAGCAAATTTTGGGTAAATTGTTCGGATGTCGTCCAGAACACCTGAGTCAATAAAATAGTTACACAGTTGGTGGTACAATAGGCCAGGAGGTCTAAAGTCCTTTACGGTTTCACATTCATCAATATAGTGTTCTAGTGAATGCATTAAAGGTTTATCACAGAGTTTACAATCTGAATATTCTGGTAGTGGCTCAGCCTCACTAACCTGCCAGATGTGTCTATAGCCAAGGCGAATTCGCGCGATTACTACATCACATTGCCTGGTCCGGTTACTGTGCTGACCATACAAATACCTATTATTACAGAACTTGTCATAACTTTTAATACTGCAGCTTTCAGGTCTCTGTGCATTTCTTAGTTCTTCTAAATCTGAATTAATTTCTTTAATTTGTATGTTTCTAATAACTGCATTAGATAGTCCAAAATCATAATCAATGTTTTCTTCCTGCAAGCCTCATTGGCCAATTGATCTACAAAGTCATGTTTTTCAACTCCAACATGGGATGGGATCCACACAAATTTTATACAAGAATTATTATCATTGGCAAAAATTACATTCCATTTAATATTACAAGCTACTTCCGACATACATTGTGATGGGTTATTTAAGGACTGCAGAGCACTTTTAGAGTCACAGAAAATAACTCCACCACCATTGAGCTTAAGGTATTCAGTGGCTAGATAAATACCCAATAGCTCGGTCTGTGTCGTGCTTGCCCAGTTGTTCAATCTCTGTGTACTAGTCATGATCATTTCATTCCCTTTATACACTGCACATGCACAACCTGTTCTACCAGTGCCTAACTGCACAGAGCCATCAGTAAAGGCATAGGATTCAGTCGGTTTGAGAATTTGAAGATGACTGTCAATAGCTTCTAATGTTATACATCTCAAAATGTCAGTGTTATACATTTGTTTTACACTGATGGGAGTATAATGCAGAGAGACCTCCACATCTTTCCAAGGGGGAATATAGTGAACAGTTTTATCAGGGTTAAGAGATACATTCAGTTTCTGAAGATTATAGACACAACAACTGAGCCACACACTGTAGGGAGCTTTTTGCGGCGGATTGAGGGAACAGTCAGAATTGTTTAGAATGGATCTCAATTTAATTTGAATAGAGCTGGGGGGACCATTATTTTTCAAAGTTTTGGCGCAAAACATAGTACTAAGTAGAACTATTCTTTCGTAAATGGAAGGTAAGTTTAGTTCCTTTCTCATGTTAACAATTCTGACAGTTCTAGGACAACCCAGGATGATGCGCATGGCATCATTCTGTACTACATCTAGGCCTTGTAATTGTTTAGGAGAAAAATTAAGAAGATGCAAGGCATAATAATCAACAACAGATCGTATAAAGGCAATATAAAAACTACGAGCATATTTTATGTTAATGCCAAATCCTTTGCCAACAAGAGTTCTGAGAGGTTTAAGACGCTCAACAAGTTTTTTACGCAGGTTGCTGATGAGATTTGTATCATTAACCTCGACTCCAAGATATTTATAAGACTCACAAGTCTCCACGGGCACTCCATTAATAGTATAGTTAGCATGAAGAGAATGGGGAATAAGAACCCTTGTTTTATCAACAGAGATTATGAGGCCACATTCTACTACTTTCTTGGGTCTGGGTGTCGTCAGGCAGCCAGACACTTGTATTAACACGTTAGGCTTATATCGAGGTCCCTAACCCTAATTTTACTTCCAGTGAGACTTACTTACGAGATCTTAACGCCCTGGGGAGAGAGGCGTGGCACAAAATACCAGGATGAGAAAAGAGGACACGATTGGTTATAAACTGCACGAACTGACCAATCAACAGGTCACCCGAGGTCACGTGACAGGTGAGAGCAGGAGGGAGGGACACCCTGGCGCCCCAGTGGTCTAAGAGAGCTCAATGCTCCTCGAGCAGTAGAGGGGAAAGGGTGTATGAAGAGTTGCTCGTGAATCATGAGAGATTTCCTTCATGCGCACCGTGTCTAGCCTGAGTGGAGAGCCGGAGACAGCACAAGGAGCAGCCCAGTAACCCTACAAGAGGAGGATTACTTGGAAATTCCAAAAGTTGCAGCTCAGACACGGCTGGAGGTCAGGAACTGTTAAGCTACACGTTCCGGCAGTAGGGAGAGTCAAGGTGATCACTCTACAGCCTACTCTGGGGGCCTACGGTGCTGCGTGACAAGCAGCTTGATCAATGGAGGATGGGTATGTCCGAGGTAGGAGAGTGCAGTGGCACCATGTTATGTGCCTGCAACCAGTCACTCTGATCACTGATGTTCACTTAAAGTGTTAAGAGTGCAGTGCAAGCAGTGAACGCCTGCTGCTCTATGTGACCTTTGCAGGTGGCCCAGCTCAGCAGTGACGAATAAAGTGACACTTGTGATGTTGCCCGTGACACTTTGTATCTTGTAGTCTTCGGGGAAGAGCCACTTGTTTCTCCAATGATGAAGTGCCGTGAATACCTAAGGTTGTCGTGAGGTTAAGTTTACCCGCAGTCACCGGCGGGTGACTCAGCTGGCAGCAGGAGTTAAACTTGTGTGTTGGCTACAAGTTGATGACCTGGTGCTCATCACACGTTTGTGATGAGCACCACAACTTACCTGCCAATAGTCCCCCTGAGTCCCCGCTTGCCAGAAAACAAAAGAGACACGACGATATATGGACCAGCACGGGGTTAAAGAGATAAAGGAAGAAGCCTCCAGTGCCAGGAGAGGTAACAGATCGCGCCAGAGATATCCAACGACGGTGGGAAAGATGACACAGAGTTTCGCGCGTCTATAGAGGACAACAAGGGCACGTGAATCAGATGTGCCAGAGACCTGGACAATCAAATTGGTAGGTAATCTAATCCTTCCCATTTCCCCTTGAGTTAGCATGTTGTTCGCAACGAGGTAGGAAGAATTATAATTATTTTTGTAATGTACATTGACTGTCTCTGACTACATTCTTGCATGCAGAGGACATTAGAGTACATCAGAGGTGTCTAGCAATTGTGTGAGAATTTATATTGTGTTGAAATCTAAGAGGTTCAAAGTTTGTGCAATTTCAGTGTCTGGCTTTGATGGTGTTATACGAATAACTGCAGAAATTAAGAAATATGTCGCGTTAATTACTGCTTAAACTTTGTGCTCGTTTTCCTGTTTTTGTGACGCTTAAGGAAGTGCATTGAATAGAGAAAACTGCAGGTTTTGTCCAGTCACGTGGAGTAGCCTAGCAGGTCAGCTGATAGTCGGCAGTGACAATTTGAGCGCGGCTCTGCGATGTCATCAATGCTCATTGATTCTGATTTCTGGTCATTAAATGTGATCCTTCAGAAACATTGTTTCCGTGACTCTTGTTCTTCATTATTACTGGCTCAATAGATAAGCTGCATCAACATATTTAACTTATTTCACACACTAGTGAATTCAGGCGTGAGGCAAGACTGAAAGTAATTTGAGCATACATCTGAGGCAATAGGGCATTGTGGAATGTGTGCGTGTGTGTGTGTGTGTGTTCTCACCTATTTGTGCTTGCGGGGGTTGAACTTTGGCTCTTTGGTCCAGCCTCTCAACTGCTAATCAACTGGTGTACAGATTCCTGAGCCTACTGGGCTCTTATATGTGTACTCACCTAGTTGTACTCACCTAGTTGTGTTTGCGGGGGTTGAGCTCTGGCTCTTTGGTCCCGCCTCTCAACCGTCAATCAACAGGTGTACAGATTCCTGAGCCTATCGGGCTCTGTCATATCTACACTTGAAACTGTGAATGGAGTCAGCCTCCACCACATGTGTGTGTGTGTGTGTGTGTGTGTGTGTGTACGTATTGGACGAATAGGCGTGACTCAAATGACGCTGTTGACGCCCACATACCACTGCCGCTGTAGTGCCAAGGCAGAGTGCCACAGAAGGTCTCGAAAGCCATTAGAGGGTAATTATCCTCCCCATTGTCTTCCGCGGCTACACAAAATGCCCAGGAAGTGAGGTTTTTGGTTTATATGATGGGCACTGGGTGAGGGCGCCCCAGTACCCCGGGGGCACTGGGTGAGGGCGCCCCAGTACCCCGGGGGCACTGGGTGAGGGCGCCCCAGTACCCCGGGGGCACTGGGTATGGGCACCCCAGTACCCCGGGGGCACTGGGTATGGGCACCCCAGTACCCCGGGGGCACTGGGTGAGGGCGCCCTAGTACCCCGGGGGCACTGGGTATGGGCGCCCCAGTACCCCGGGGGCACTGGGTGAGGGCGCCCTAGTACCCCGGGGGCACTGGGTGAGGGCGCCCTAGTACCCCGGGGGCACTGGGTGAGGGCGCCCCAGTACCCCGGGGGCACTGGGTGAGGGCGCCCCAGTACCCCGGGGGCACTGGGTGAGGGCGCCCCAGTACCCCGGGGGCACTGGGTATGGGCGCCCCAGTACCCCGGGGGCACTGGGTGAGGGCGCCCTAGTACCCCGGGGGCACTGGGTGAGGGCGCCCTAGTACCCCGGGGGCACTGGGTGAGGGCGCCCCAGTACCCCGGGGGCACTGGGTGAGGGCGCCCCAGTACCCCGGGGGCACTGGGTGAGGGCGCCCCAGTACCCTGGGAACACTGGGTATGGGCGCCCCAGTCCCCTGGGGCACTGGGTGAGGGAGCCCCAGTACCCCGGGGGCACTGGGTGAGGGAGCCCCAGTACCCTGGGAACACTGGGTGAGGGAGACCCAGTACCCCGGGTGCTGCGAGTGGCTGGCGACGTGCTCCTTCAGACGACGACCCATTTTGTAATTTTTATAACAGCAGAATCAATAATATTTAAAAAGCTCTTACAAATGTAATTGAAGAAGAACCCTTCAAGTCAATTTGGAATTTTTAGACGAATAAAGTTTAATAAATTGTTAATTTACAATAAAATATCAACAAAAGTTAACAAAATAGGTCTGGAGGTCAACAGAAAGTTGGATGACTCGTGTGAAGGGGAAGGCTGAGCGGCCCCGCCCAGACATGTTTAGGGAGGCGGCGTAAGAGGAGGGCGTCCAGCCGCGCCGGAGTGACCGCTCAAGCTGACACAAAAGCCACCCATTAACGTTATGAGAACACCTCCGGCCTCCACAGCCCAAAATTCTTTTACACAGACACCTTTCCCCTGAGAGATGGGGGGGGGCGGTGCCCCAGGGCTCCGGGCAGGAGAGTAGTAGGAGACCAGGAGACACGCACGGCAGAGGGTACGTTGTTATTATTAACATCTTTATTGACAAAATTAAATTACAATTTCGCCTAAATTTGAGTAATTCAATTAGGTCATATTAGAGTGAGGATAATGCTGGTATTCACTGTCACACAGGACAGAGGGTCACACACGAGATATTTGGTCTAAACTGTAGGCTGAAGCACATATATATCATGGTTACAATCAATGTTTCAATGTTCGAATATGTAAATACAACTTTCTGTTGTGCACTGCCACACAAGGGTAGGGATTGATTGGTAAGAGATGAAGCCTAAAAGTAATATAAATAAAATTGTTTTTCATTCTTTAAAGTGGACAAGCAAATTTTGTATAAATTGTTAGAATGTCGTCCAGAACACCTGAGTTAATGAAATAGTTACACAACTGGTGGTACAATAGGCAAGGAGGTCTAAAATCTTTTACTGTTTCACATTCATCAATATAATGTTCTAGTGAATGCATTAAAGGTTTATCACAGAGTTTACAATCTGAATATTCTGGTAGTGGCTCAGCCTCACTAACCTGCCAGATGTACCTATAGCCAAGGCGAATTACCACAATGACTACATCACATTGCCAGGTTCGGTTACTGTGCTGACCATACAAATACCTATTTTACAAAAAGTTGTCATAGCTTTTAATACTGCAGCTTTCAACCCCTCTAAACAACCTACTAAACCCCCCCCCATTCCTTCTCGATCGCAAACCTCATTTTTTATCTGAATTCTGGACGAGGCAGAATCATGTTAAAATTTTCATCTCAAGTTTGACCGGTCAGAACGCCAGAGAGGTGTTGGTGGCCTTACTGTTATGTAAATGGTCAATATTTTGAAGTTTCAACAGCTACCAACCACATCAAAAGGCGCTCAGTCATCAACTGCCTCATGCTGGATGTACGATTCTCAAGAACATCACTGCAATATATATATATATATATATATATATATATATATATATATATATATATATATATATATATATATAAATATATATATATATATATATATATATATATATATATATATATATAAATATATATATATATATATATATATATATATAAATATATATATATATATATATATATATATATATATATATATATATATAAATATATATATATATATATATATATATATATATATATATATATATATATCACTAAGAACTCTTTGACCCGGCCAGGATTCGAACCCATGCCGTCCAGGATCATCCCTAAACGTACACAGTACCGTGACCACCGCACCAATAGACGATCATTGGTGCGTTGGTCATGGTACTGTGTACGTTTAGGGGTGATCCTGGACGGCATGGGTTCGAATCCTGGCCGGGTCAAAGAGTTCTTAGTGATATATGGCTTGCGCGTTCATGCAGCTTTCTTACACACACATATATATATATATATATATATATATATATATATATATATATATATATATATATATATATATATATATATATATATACATATATATATATATATATATATATATATATATATATATATATATATATATATATATATATATATATATACATATACATACAGAGAGAGAGAGAGAGAGAGAGAGAGAGAGAGAGAGAGAGAGAGAGAGAGAGAGAGAGAGAGAGAGAGAGAGAGAGAGAGAGAGAGAGAGAGAGAGAGAGAGAGAGAGAGAGAAGGGAAGGAAAGAGAAATAAGAGTGGGACTTGTTAAGTGCTGAGAAAAATGGGAGCCAGTAGTCCCGAGGAATAACCCACTTGGCCAGACATCTTCAGCGTCCACAAAAAAGTTTCCCGGTCCGCCAATATTGCCCCGTGAAACTTGGCCACTAACTCAAGTTTTTATGTTATTGTATTATATTTTGTTTTAGTTGTCCAGTCCTGTTAGTGTGAGCTTATTAACCTCTCGCTCTAAGACAGTTTAGCAGTGTGATAGTGTTGTTAATTCTTTAGTGTTGACATACTGGGAATTGTCTAAACCTCAACCTGTTCTCAGGGAGGAAAGCTGCTCAAGGAGATGGATTTGTAATGTCTACGATAATTAGTACTATTATCTACTCTCTATCCGTAGTTAGATTAAGGTTACTTTAGGTTAAGGATTGGTTTGGTTTGGTTAGGTTTCATTATGTTTGGTTATGTTAACACGGTGTATTATTGACGACAATGTGAAAGATGGAATTCGAAAACTATTTCAGTGTGCCCGAGAATTCCGTCTATAGAAAACCAAATTATTCAAAGAAAACGTTTTCAGTGCACACTTTCTACATTTTAAACCGACGATTTATAATACAACAGTTATATCTTGAGTATAATGTTTATGACAAAGGTTCATTTGCAAGTTTACATGTAGACTATTACTGGAACCGTAATATTATGCCAGACCATCACAAATATCTAGATAATTATCCAGGTGGTTTGAACTGGTGTGGTTTCTCATGGTAATGGAATTGCTGTCAGGACGGGCTCCTAAACCAGCCCGTCCTCCTAGGGTTTCCCAACGTCAAGAAAACGGTCAATTTAAATTGTCCTCTACTAACCTACCAGAGGACCCAAAATAGAAAACGGTAACAATATGTTACTTTCGCCAGCCGCTTCCATTTTCAAGTACGACAATTTTTAGCCTTATGTAACGCATACGATCGAAATGCGACGTTCATCGTAGGAGGACAGTTCTGCGTAAGTTCTTCAGGAGTTCTTCGTAAGAGTAAGAAGTTGTCTAAACATTACGTGTCAGCATTAGGCTGCCTCATTTATTTGATATTTGCTGTTATAGACATTTTCTATTTTAAATACAGCACTGTATATTGATGGATAACTTATTTAACTCGGAAGCAAAAATGTATTAATTAAAAATAATATTAACAAAACACAGTCAGCCACAATGCTATTAATGAGACACACTGGAGTTAATAACCGCAAAAGAGGACAACAATTTTAAATTATTCAAACTACGTCGGACTACACAGAACTACTTTGGGACTGCATATAACAACATAAGGCTACAGACAGACTACCAGAAAAACCCCAAACGCATCAAAATAGCACTATAAAATGTAACATTTCATAGCATTATCTGTTAATATTTCCTTAAATACATAACTATCTAATCTATCTATCATAGCTATCTAAAATATATAATTATCAAATATAAAAGTATTTGAGAGAGTGGTTAAGAGTCAGGTCACCAGTTTCATGGAGACCAATGACCTTCACAACCCAGGCCAACATGGATTTAGAGCAGGAAGATCGTGCCTCTCACAGCTACTTGACCACTACGACAAAGTCACTGAGGTATTAGAAGAAAAACAGAATGCAGATGTTGTATACACGGACTTCGCATAGGAATTCGATAAATGTGACCATGGAGTGATAGCACACAAAATGAGGTTAATTGGAATAACTGGTAAAGTAGGACGCTGGATACTCAGTTTTCTGTCGAACAGAACACAAAGAGTAACAGTCAACTATATCAAATCAAGTCCAAGCGCAGTTAAAAACTCTGTACCTCAGGGTACAGTCCTTGCACCGCTGCTTTTCCTTATTCTCTTATCAGATATAGACAAAAATACAAACAAAAAATGCTTCGTATCATCTTGCCAGATGACACAAAAATTAGCATGAAAATTACCTCTGCTGAAGACACTGAAAAACTTCAAGCAGATATTAATAAAGTTTTCGACTGGAGAACAGAAAATAACGTGATGTTTAACAGTGATAAATTCCAGGTACTCAGGTACGGTAAAAATGACGACCTTAAACATAATACAGGGTACAAAACACAATCAAATGTGCCCAATTTAGGAAAGCAACATGTGAAGAATTTGGGAATAATGATGTCTGACAACCTAACGTTTAGGGAGCATAACCAAGCAAATATTGCGTCAGCCAGAAAAATGATAGGATAGATTACGAGAACTTTCAAATCCAGGGATCCCATCACAATGGTTGTACTATATAAATCACTTGTGTTGTCCCGTCTTGAGTACTGCTCAGTACTCACTTCCCCCCCTTCAGAGCAGGAGAGATTGCTGAAATAGAGGGAATACAGAGAACATATACGGCACGCATAGACGAGATAAAGCACCTAAATTATTGGGATCGTCTCAAAGCTCTCCAAATGTACTCACTAGAAAGGAGACGAGAGAGATACTAAATAATATACACATGGAAAATACTGGAGGGACAGGTCCCAAATCTGCACAGTAAAATAACAACGTACTAGAGTGAACGACATGGAAGAAAATGCAGAATAGAACCAGTGAAGAGCAGAGGTGCCATGGGCACAATCTGAGAACACTGTATGAACATCAGAGGTCCACGGTTGTTCAACGTCCTACCAGCGAGCACCAGAAATATTGCAGGAACAACCGTGGACATCTTCAAGAGGAAACTAGATTGTTTCCTTCAAGGAGTGCCGGACCAACCGGGCTGTGGTGGGTATGTGGGCCTGCGGGCCGCTCCAAACAACAGCCTGGTGGACCAAACTCTCACAAGTCAAGCCTGGCCTCGGGCCAGGCTTGGGGAGTAGAAGAACTCCCAGAACCCCATCAACCAGGTATCAAGATACGATGTGGAAGAGGGACGACACGTTCACTGACAGCACTAAATATACTACCGTCTCTCAGCGCAGCTTTCACTTCCTGGCTATTTCGCTGTCTGTCTGTCTGTCTTCCTTTATCTTACTGCCTGTCTCTCAATATCTGAGTGCCTGACTGTCTCTGCGTCTCTATGTCTATTTGTCACTCGCATTCTGCTTCTGACTGCCTGTTTCTCTGTCTCTCTCTCTCTCTCTCTTTGTGTTTTTCTCTCTCTATGTCTGTAATCCCGAGGACATGCTCACAGCATGACACAGACGGGGCTGGAACGTAACGTAACATGACATGTATTGGGGGGGGGGCGGGCCGCCACATAGGAGGCAAGAGGTGGATATGGGTAGTGGTGTTGGGGGGTTGATCTTGAACAAATATAACAGGTGAAGTATTTTAGTTAGAATCTATATGAAAGTTTTGTGGACTTCAGTGTCTAATTTGTACATCATAGTAAGGAAAAAATAATAAAATAGCAGAAAATCTGTAGGAGCCGTGATGAGGGTTCGAACCTATGCGGTGGGTGTTCCCATACACACGCCCTAGTCAACTAGGCCACGACATAGTCAAAAGAATTGCAACCTGGAGTTCTACTGAACACACGAGCGTTTCCTGAGGCCTTCACTGAAGCCGGAACAGGAGTTTCACACAATCCCCCCCCCATGCACTCTGGCTCTGGGGGGGCCAGGGGAACATCAGGAATGTTCTACCTCTGACGCTCCTCTTTCAATACACAGAGAAGTGACACTAACGTGATGGGTCAATGAGAAAACCCGTAGGAGACATCCCTCATCACGGCTCATACATATATTCTCATTGACACATCACGTAAGTGTCATTACTCTCTGTGTTAGATAGCAAGATACGTTGTAGGGATTTCATTGGCACTGTGCCAAGTAGCACTAATGTAGTTAATGTCAACCTTGTCATGCCCATGTTGGACAGGTACCCAACAGTAATTACTGTTAAAAAATTAAATGAGGCAAGCCCAAAGCATATGGCCTCTAACCTTGGACATTCTAATTTATATTGAAATTATGCTTTATGTCTTAGATACTACTTAAAATACTTATGAATGCCCACACTCCTTGTATGTAGGCACCGGTGTGACCTATCTCTTTCTCCTTGTAATAACACTTCCAGGTCTCGGCTGTAGATCGAGATATAATAGCACACGAGATTATTTGATAATTTACTTAAATGAACTTATAGATTTACTGTTCTGCTTCATACCTAAATATAATATGATTATAATTATGAGTAAGATTACTTAAATTACATATAAAAAGTGTTCAAAATAACCATAGATGAAAGATTAGTTGATTAACATTTCCATAGAAACTTTGACAAAGTAGAACACAGAGACTTTCTAAGTGAACTCAAGTCCCATGATATCAAAGAAATATTACAGCCTCGTTCCAGGCCCAGTTATCGCGAGGAAACAAGGTGATACTGGATGTGGGTCAGTACGACGAGTGGAGTGCCGCAAGGATGGCAACTCATCCTAATTATCTTCTTAATCATTAACAAATACCAAGACACTTTAATAAAATGCCGCAGACGGACCCAAAATGTTGAAAATGCAACATCGCGTGAACAGACGAGCACAACGGAGACATGAAAGATTAATTACACACAGAAATCACAATAGCGTGATGCATCAAATGAACAAATCCACAAGGGCTTTAACCATGTCGTAGCTCAGTCGATTAAGGCAGCGTCTGGGATCCTCTCGGACGTAGGCTCGAATCCTCGTCACGGTTCGTGTGGATTTGTTCATGAAAGGGAATGTTGGTGTCGACAAATACACCTTAATGCGTGTATCATCATCTGTATTCCCTATCTGTATAGTTGTATACATATCGGGAATATAATGTATTTCCGATAATGTTACATAGAGTTGTAATGGCTTGGCGCACTCTCCTGATCATTCTAATTCTCCCCCTTCCCTTCCAGAATATGCAAATTACTATTAGTTTCTTTAGTGTTGATCTTTAGTGTTGATAACTGTAAATTTAATGTGTACAAGTAAATCGTTAGTAAAGTTATATCGAACCCATGTTACCTAACTGTCCGAAAATATTGTATAAAACCAGGGAAAATCCCGTCACCCAAGCAGACAAGTCTAATGAAATTCCCGTTCTGAACAAAATATATAAACAAAATGAATTAATTGTTAAATGATTGTAACTCATAATAAATTTACTGAATCGATTAGTGTTAAAAAATAAGAAATTAATAGATAAAAAATTCTTAAAGATAACGTGATTTTAATTAAAAATTCACGATAATAATTATACTATCGAGTAATAATAATTAGTATCACGTTATTAAAGCTAATAAATTAAGTAAGCTGTTCAAACCTGCAATAAGTGTAAATGCAACTCCTGCTGCATTTAAACTTTTAAATCAGGAAGGTGAAAATACTGATAAAATATTAAGAATAACGAGGACCTTGTGTGTCAGTGGAGAAAGTGTGGTGACGTGAGAATGAACAGTGGTGACGTGAGAATGAACAGTGGTGACGTGAGAATGAACAGTTAGTTTTTTTGGAATATAGTTACGGAAAGCTATCAGGAAGTGTTAATTCGTCGCACCAAGTTAAGATTAAAATTGTGATTTAAAAGTATAATGTGTTAAACTATTGCAGAAGTAAACGAGGCCGATGGTTGGGTTCGATAGTTAGTGTAGTTTTGACCCCGAACTACGCGATTGGTAGGGGGGAGGGGAAGAGCCAATCACAGTCGCCGATGGAAACAATAAGCACACCGATAAATTTGGGCATAGCCAGTGCTGGGCTGGCGGTCCACAGAGACACAGAAAAAGTGCTGCACCTGGGCAAGAAGTTTATCAGCTCTGAGCTGGGAGGAGTCACCACCTGAGGAAGACACGGGGAGTTTGTCGACCTTGGATGGGAAAACACCTTGAAATTCAGTAGACTGGCAACAGCGCTGGACTGTGCAGAAATATATTGGGATTAAGAGTCAGTATTGGTGAGTTATAGAGGACCGAATCCCTGGTGACGGTAGTGGATTAAACTGTACATACATTGTACATGATATAACATTGTACAAATAACATTATATTTATTTATTTTTCCAAAACAGCAAGTTAAGGGTCCTCTGGTAGGTTTGGAGGGCAGGAAGTACTCCTAAGGTTTCAAAACGTCGTTAAAACCGTTAATTGAAAGTTTCCTCTTCTAACCTAATAACCTAAGGCAGAGGACCCAAAACAGAAAACGGGACATTACGTCACTTTTGTGAGCCCGTTTAGTTTTAAATTACGTCGGAGCCGCAGCCTGGATGTGTTGCACCTGGCGACGGGCCCGGCTGGGGGAACTGTTCCTCACGAATATATGAGACTTCGTAGTTTTAAATGGTATCACAACCGCTAAACATAAGTTGGTGTTTTTATACAGGAGCTTGGCTCCAAATTTTTTATTCACAAAAATCCCTCTTCTTGATTCAATTGACATTTTTAATCAAACTAATGAAATATAATTGGCTACTTCCTATGCATACCATAAACTAACTTATTCAATAGTCTGTTATCGATTAAATAGTCTGTTATCGATTAAATCTTTTTGAGTAGTAGTTAATAGTAAAATATTTTAAACTGTCTAGGGGTAACACTTTATCTAATCTTATCTGTATCTATAATATAGTATGTCTGTCTACCACAAGTTGAAGGCTAGACGCTTGGAGCTAGCCTCACCCAACTTTCAAGGGCAACACAGGAGTGGTAGGGGACTGTCATAGGTGGGGTCCACTGACGGACTTAACATCTGACTCCTATTACTACTCCCAATGGCTTTTAAGACATTTTATATGGTGATTTTGTTCCAAAGTGTTTCAGGTGTTTATAATATTGGCTGTACTGAGAGAGATATGGCGGTGGGGAGAGAACGAGTGACATTTTCTTCATTAATAATAAATGAACTACATAAGACAAACTAGCATTTAATCTTCATATAGAAAATATGCTGGATGAATCTTAATGAGGATGGAGTTTGGTATTTAGAGAGACTGGAATTTAGAATAATTTGTAATATCACGCAAATAGTGAAGGCCCGTGTGGGTTTACCCGCCCCGTTTGTGATTCCCTGAACTAGTCACCCTGCAAAGTTTGGCGAGGTTAGCCCAACCCGTTCTCGCAAATTCGTAAAGTCAATATTGACTTATTAACTACGTGCATAGGTGATATACTAAACATAATAGATACCCCTAAAAAGATTCATAGAAAACACCGACCTTACCTAACCTTGTTAGTATATTAAGATAAGCGTCTTATTGCTTCGTAATTACAATTATTACTTAACCTATACCTATTATAGGTTAGGTAATAATTGTAATTACGAAGCAATAAGACGCTTATCTTAAGATACTAACAAGGTTAGGTAAGGTCGGTGTTTTCTATGAATCTTTTTAAGGGTATCTATTATGTTAAGTATGTCACCTATGCACATATTTAATAAGTCAATATTGACTTATTAAATTTGCGAGAACGGGTTGGGTTAGCCGCGTGCGTCTGGTCTACAATCTTGAACAAACACATTATGTTTTATATAGATACAGTGTGTGATGGTAATCATATATATGATTACGTCGGAGAATGAGTTAGTGGAGGAGAGTAGAGGGGTGGACGCAGGTGTGGCCACAGATGACTGGCCATGGCCCCAGGTGCTCCTGGGCCATGACCAGCACCTCACTACCTGAACCAGTACCTGGGTTCACCCTGGAGCTCACCTCCTCAGCCACAACTTTAAGCTAGGCGCCAGCTCGGAGAGGTGTTCACTGCTCATTACCCAAGACCGACGACGGCGTTCATCACACCTGCGCTATGTCTTGACGACGCCTCACAAGCGCGCGCCCTCGCCTGCCCTCTCAGGCGACCACTAACTTAACCAGCGCCGTTCACACTCGTCAAGTAAATTGGGAATTTTTCCATTTTGCCGAGGCGAGCACAGGAGCCGCCGCCGTCTGGCCAACCTTGCCTCCCTCCCCTTCACAATATTCCCAGAGTTGCCTCCATCCTCACCATATTTGTTATAGAGGCTGGCTCAATGCCTCTCACACCATCACTTGCGGCCTCTAAAGTGCCTCTCCCTTATGTTATACTTCACCTCCTACCTTCTCATTTTCCATGTTTTCTGCTCCCCCCACAATTCGTTTTCTTTTCAACATTTTACCTCTTCCCCTCCTACATCTTTTCTATTGTTGCTGTTTCCTACTGCCGTCTCTTCCTGTTGCTGGCCAGTACAGCTTAGTAGAACTGTTGTTCCTTGCATGCCTGTGATTCCTGGTTATTCTTCTCATGCTCCTGTCGTCCTTTTTGTTCTTTCTCTGCCTTCCCTGCCCCATGCTTCCTCCTAGCTGTCTCCTTCCTCCTTCACCCTCGCTGCCTCTGGACCTACGGCTGGCCTCCTGCTGGCCTCTTGCTGGCCTCCTGCTGACCTCTTACTGGTCTCCTGCTGGCCTCCTACTGACCTCTTGCTGGGCTCTCGCTGGCCTCCTGCTGACCTCTTGCTGGCCTCCTGCTGACCTCCTGGTCTCTTGCTGGCCTCCTGCTGACCTGCTGGCTTCCTGCTGGCCGCCTGCTGTCCTTCCCTCTCTTCCTCCTTCTAATCTCTGCCACACTCTCAGATAACCATTCAGAACGCCATGGGTTCGAATCCTGGTCGGGTCATTTAGAGTTCTTAGTGATCTAGTGATCTATAGCTTGCGCGTTCCTGCAGCCTTTCTCATATATATATATATATATATATATATATATATATATATATATATATATATATATATATATATATATATATATATATATATATATGTGTGTGTAAATATGACAGAGGACGAGACCAATAATTCCAGCACGAAATTTAACTTTTCTTCTTGTGTTCATCTTCACTTCAGAAGCTGAAAAATGAGCTCTCCAAAGTTAACCTTACAGTTTTATTATGGCATGACGCCAAGAGCTGTGTTTCATTGACTTTTGTCAACATTTGCAAAGACAGTACAAGTGGATACTATTTGTTGAAGCAACCAAACATGTAGCTGGCCCAGCCAACCATCAACAACTGGCTGGCCCAGCCAACCATCAACAACTGGCTGGCCCAGCCAACCATCAACAACTGGCTGGCCCAGCCAACCATCAACAACTGGCTGGCCCAGCCAACCATCAACAACTGGCTGGCCCAGCCAACCATCAACAACTGGCTGGCCCAGTCAACCATCAACAACTGGCTGGCCCAGCCAACCATCAACAACTGGCTGGCCCAGCCAACCATCAACAACTGGCTGGCCCAGTCAACCATCAACAACTGGCTGGCCCAGCCAACCATCAACAACTGGCTGGCCCAGTCAACCATCAACAACTGGCTGGCCCAGCCAACCATCAACAACTGGCTGGCCCAGTCAACCATCAACAACTGGCTGGCCCAGTCAACCATCAACAACTGGCTGGCCCAGCCAACCATCAACAACTGGCTGGCCCAGTCAACCATCAACAACTGGCTGGCCCAGCCAACCATCAACAACTGGCTGGCCCAGCCAACCATCAACAACTGGCTGGCCCAGCCAACCATCAACAATTGGCTGGCCCAGTCAACCATCAACACCCTGCTACACTCTGCCATCTTCGAGACTAAGGCGACTGGGAGAGGGGAGGAGGCAGAGGGGAAAGGAAGGTTGAGGATGAAGAAGAGAGACGGATGGGAAAAGGATGGAGGAGGATGGGGTGGGATAAGGGGGATAGGGGGGTCGAGTGATGGGGTTGGTGGATGAAAATTGGGAGTAGGGTGTGGAGACGGAGGGGGTAGAAGGGAGGATGGCAGGAAGATGGGTGAGGGAGGGGGGAAGAAGAAGGGGTAGAGGCGGGAAGAGGGAGAGGGGAGAGAGAAGAGGGGGGAGGAGAGAGGGACACCAGGCCACAGAAGAGCGCCCATATAACACACACACTACCACACGCCACAATAAGCCTCTACTTCACACATCCTTTAAAGGTTAAAACAAAAAATATTTCAGTATAAGATACAAGTGTGAATACCGGTCTGAGTTTACATTACCAGCTGGGACTATGTTACACACCAGTGAAGGACAAGTGATGAAACTAAGAAAAGGGGAGAACATATACACAGAGAATGATCAGGAGGTGTGTGAAGAACTCAACAAAAGATTCCAGGAGGTCTTCACAAAAGAACAAGGAGAAGCCCCTGCACTAAACGAGGAGGAGGCGAACCAAGCAACCTTGGAGGAATTTGACCTCACCAGTGATGAGGTCAAAAGGAATCTGTTGGAGCTGAATGTGACAAAGGCTGTTGGGCCTGACAGAATCTCACCGTGGATACTAAAAAAAGGTGCAGAGGCACTAAGTGTGCCACTCTCTATGGTGTATAACAGGTCACTGGAAACAGGAGACCTACCGAAAAGCTGGAAGACAGCTAATGTAGTCCCAATATACAAGAAGAGTGACAGGCAAGAGGCACTGAACTACTGGCCAGTTTCTCTAACTTGTATACCATGCAAGGTGATGGAGAAGATCATGAGGAAAAGGCTCGTAGAGCATCTGGAGGAAAATAACTGTAACACACCACCAACATGGGTTCATGGATGGTAAATCGTGCCTCACAGGTTTAATAGAATTCTATGATCAGGCAACAAAAATTAGGCAGGAAAGAGAAGGGTGGGCAGACTGCATTTTCTTGGACTACCAGAAAGCCTTTGACACAGTACCCCATAAAAGGCTGTTATAAAAGTTGGAGCAACAGGCAGGAGTAAACGTAAGGTGCTCCAGTGGATAAGGGAGTATCTAAGCAACAGGAAACAGCGAATAACAGTGTGGGGGGGGGGGAGACATTAGTGGGGAGATGTCACCAGCGGAGTCCCACAGGGCTCTGTATTTGGACCCATCCTGTTTCTAATATATGTATACGATCTTCCAGAGGGTATTGACTCATTCTTCTCCATGTTTGCTGATGATGCAAAAATCATGAGAAGAATCAAGACAGATGAAGATAGACAGAGACTACAGGATGACCTGGATAAACTGGAGGAATGGTCTAGAAAATGGCTGCTAAAGTTCAATTCAGAAAAGTGCAAGTAACGAAATTAGGCGAAGGGAGCAGAAGGCTGAACACAAGGTACCATCTGGGAGGTGATATCCTGCAAGAGTCAAATAGAGAGAAAGATCTGGGGGTTGATGTCACACCGAACCTGTCCCCAGAGGCCCACATCAAAAGGATATCATCAGCGGCATATGCCAGGTTGGCTAACATAAGAACTTCCTTTAGAAACTTGTGTAAGGAATCGTTCAGGACCTTGTATACCCCCTATGTCAGACCAATCCTGGAATATGCAGCTCCAGCCTGGAGTCCATACCTAGTTCAGCACAAGACAAAGTTGGAGAAGATTCAGAGGTATGCTACCAAGCTCGTCCCAGAACTGAGAGGTATGAGCTACGAGGAAAGGCCAAAGGAGCTGAACCTCACGTCCCTGGAAAACATAAGAGTAAGACGAGACATGATAACCACCTACAAAATTCTCAGGGAAATTGACAGGGTGGACAAAGAAAAACTCTTCAGCACGGTTGGAACACGAAGAAGGGAACACAGGTTTAAACTTAGTACCCCAATGAGCCACAGAGACATTAGAAGGATCTTTTTCAGTGTCAGAGTAGTTAGTAAATGGAATGCATTAGGCAGTGATGTGGTAGAGGCTGACTCCACACACAGTTTCAAGTGTAGATATGATAGAGCCCAATAGGCTCAGGAATCTGTACACCAGTTGATTGACAGTTGAGAGGCGGGACCAAAGAGCCAGAGCTCAACCCCCCACAAGCACAACTAGGTGACTACATCAAGTGTCATTAGGGGCCCGAGTTTACAATCCCAGCTGGGACTATGTTGTCCATCATTTGACATTAGGAACTCAACCTTTCCTCCGCCAAGGAACTAAAATTGCTTTGCAGAAACTTTCACATTGTTGCTGTGTCATGTTTCTTACATATATCTTCAAGAAGTATCTTACCAACGGCGGGTGTCTACCTTTGCTCTAATCTATAGTAACTGAAGAGCAAAACAAAACAAAAGTCCCACTAGGGAACTACCGTTCCCAAGTTCAAGCAAAAATATGATATTATGTATAGGCATTATTTATGTATAAGGAAATAACTATTATTTTGGCAAGTGAATGCTAAGTATAAGACGCGTTATGTGGTCCAAAAATGTAGATACAATAATAATACAAGTACCAGTTTATTAATATAAATAATAATAATAATAATAATAATAATAATAATAATAATCTAATTGGCTGAGTCCATCTGAGAGAGAGAGACACGGGGGGGGGGGGGGGGGGGGGAAACAAGGGATCTCTCAGGGATGCTGCCGGAAATGGATGAGATGATTGGGGGATCGAGTGTTTCCTTGTGGCTCGCAGCTCACTTAAAACACCAATTACACCCGAGATTTTCCGCTTAAGAAAAGTTAAAGTATTGTGTAGTGGTCTACACAAGGTCTTGGAGGCATGGTGGCCCCACAGGACCTATAGGTGGACCAGGGAGACCATAGGTGGACCAGGGAGGAGACCATAGGTGGACCAGGAAGACCATAGGTGGACCAGGGAGGAGACCACAGGTGGACCAGGGAGGAGACCATAGGTGGACCAGGGAGGAGAAGACCAAAGGTGGACCAGGGAGGAGACCATAGGTGGACCAGGGAGAAGACCAAAGGTGGACCAGGGAGGAGACCATAGGTGGACCAGGGAGACCATAGGTGGACCAGGGAGGAGAAGACCAAAGGTGGACCAGGGAGGAGACCATAGGTGGACCAGGGAGAAGACCATAGGTGGACCAGGGAGAAGACCATAGGTGGACCAGGGAGGAGAAGACCAAAGGTGGACCAGGGAGGAGACCATAGAGAGCACAATATTCTCACATATCTCATAGTAGATGGAGTACCCAGCTTTGCCCGGGTCTCTCTCCCTCTCCTCTCCTCTCGCCTAACCTCCCTTACTCTCATCTGTCCCCATCTATACGTTTCTCCCCTTCCCTTCCCTTCCCTTCCCTTCCCTTCCCTTCCCTTCCCTTTCTCTCCTCTATCCTTCCCTCTCGTATAACATTGCCCCCTGACCTCCCTTTCTTCCTCTGACTCCTCCCTTCTTCCCCCCCCCCCCATCAACCCCTCTCTGTCTGTCTCTCTGGGAAATTTTAATTTTACAACGCGCTGACAAACGCTGAAATATTTTACGGAAAACACATCCCCGATTTTAGACTCCGTGAACATCACAAATGGTCGATATAGATGCCGAGATTTCTTAAATATTGGCACTGGGGCCGACCCTGATCGGTCTATGACACCCACATATCCCCCCACGGGTCCTGGAAAGTTGGGTGGGGCTACTCAGAAGCGTCGATCTGGCCTACTTTAGAGAGAGAGAGGGAGACAGATAGGGAGAGAGAGAGAGGGAGAGGGAGAGGGAGAGAGAGAGGGAGAGAGAGAGGGAGAGAGAGAGAGAGAGAGAGAGAGAGAGAGAGAGAGAGAGAGAGAGAGAGAGAGAGAGAGAGAGAGAGAGAGAGAGAGAGAGAGAGAGAGAGAGAGAGAGATATAAACAATCTCTTTTATAGCTATAGATATTAATAAGGCTTAACAACCGTGTTCAAGTGGCCATAGTAGGAAACTCTTCTGAGGCATTTAAATGAATTTAAATTTAAGTCGAAACTGCAGATTACACACCCATTTCCAGGCACCACAGACACTGGTGTAACTAAGACCACAGTGACCTACACTGATTAATCTGAATACACGCAGTACCTAGCTTGAGAGCCTAGATGGGTCACAGAGTGGTCAGCCTTAGAGCCAAGTTGGGTCAGAGAGTGGTCAGCCTTAGAGCCAAGTTGGGTCAGAGAGTGGTCAGCCTTAGAGCCAAGTTGGGTCAGAGAGTGGTCAGCCTTACAGCCAAGTTGGGTCAGAGAGTGGTCAGCCTTAGAGCCAAGTTGGGTCAGAGAGTGGTCAGCCTTAGAGCCAAGTTGGGTCAGAGAGTGGTCAGCCTTAGAGCCAAGTTGGGTCAGAGAGTGGTCAGCCTTAGAGCCAAGTTGGGTCAGAGAGTGGTCAGCCTTAGAGCCAAGTTGGGTCAGAGAGTGGTCAGCCTTAGAGCCAAGTTGGGCCACAGAGTGGTCAGCCTGAGGGGTTAAGTCGGGTCAAGGAGAGTCAGTCAGGGTGGGGGGGCGGGGACCCCGGGGAACGAGGCTGTGGTGTGTGAAAGTGTTCTTTATGTTATCTGTGGGCCACACGCCCCGGCTCCCTCGCACGCCTCAGCTCCCAACTTTTATGTTCCCGCACTCTGTATATATACCATTTGGATTTCATCGGATCCGATTCTTCTTTATGAATAAATCTAACATGTGTGTGAGTGTGTGTATGTATTCACCTAGTTGTGTTCACCTAGTTGTGTTTGCGGGGGTTGAGCTCTGCTCTTTCGGCCCACCTCTCAACTGTCAATCAACTGTTTCTACTACTGCTATTTTTTTTCACACACACACACACACACACACACACACACACACACACACACACACACACACACACACACACACACCAGAAAGCAGCCCGCGACAGCTGACTAACTCCCAGGTACCTATTTACTGCTATTAACAGGGGCATAGGGTGAAAGAAACTCTGCCCATCGTTTCTCGCCGGCGCCCGGGATCGAACCCGGGACCTCAGGATCACGTGTTCAGCGTGCTGTCCGCTCGGCCACCGGCTGCTGGTGTGTGTGTGTGTACTCACCTAGTTGTACTCATTTAGTTGTGCTTGCGGGGGTTGAGCTTTGGCTCTTTCGTCCCGTCTCAATACCGTCAATCTACTGGTGTACAGATTCCTGAGCTTTTCAATCTCCATCATATCTACATTTCAAACTGTGTATGGAGTCAGCCTCCACCACATCACTTCCTGGTGCATTCCATTTACTAACAATTCTGACATTGAAAAGGTTCTTTCTAATGTCCCTGTGGCTCATTTGGGTACTCAGCTTCCACCTGTGTCCCCTTGTTCGTGTACCACCCGTGTTAAAATAATCCATCCTTGTCTACCCTGTCAATTCCCCCGAGAATTTTATGTGGTAATTATGTCTCCTCGAGTTCTTCTGTCGTCCTTCGATGTGAGGTGCGGTTCACGCACCCTTTCCTCATAATTCATGCCTTTTAGTCCAAAGTACGGGCTCCATGCTGGGGCCGCATTCTTCAGGATTGGTCTTACATATGTGGTATACAAGGTTCTGAAGGATTCCTTACACAGGTTCCTGAAGGCAGTTCTGATGTTAGCCAACCTCTCATACGCCGCCGATGTTATTCTTTTGATGTGAGCTTCTGGGGACAGGTTTGGCGTTATATTAACTAGATCTTTCTCTCTGTCCGCTTCGTGAAGGACTTCATCTCCCACTCGGTATCCTGTGTCTGGCCTCCTATTTTTTCCGCCTAGTTTCATCACTTTACATTTACTTGGGTTGAACTTTATTGGCTATTTGTTGGACCACATATGTGTGTGTGTGTACTCACCTAGTTGTGCTTGCGGAGGATGAGCTCTGGCTCTTTGGTCCCGCCTCTCAACTGTCAATCAACTGGTGTACAGATTCCTGAATCTATTGGGCTGTATCATATCTACATTTGAAACTGTGTATGGAGTCGGCCTCCACCACATCACTATTTAATGCATTCCATTTGTTAACTAAAATTAAAACAAAAAAAAATTCTTTCTAATGTCTCTGTGGCTCGTTTAAGTACTATGTTTGTTTGTACTAAAATGCTAAGTTTGTTTTTTTCATTTAGATACACCTGTTTGCCATCTCCCCAGGAGGTGTGCGAGGTCCTGAGCGTGAGAAGCTGGCTAGGTCTTGACGCGTCTCAGAGACCAGCTCCAAGACGAAATATATACTAGTGGCCAAAACCGTCACCAGCTGGGGGCCGTGTTGAACAATATATATTAAAAGCTCTGTATTATGAATTTCATGGGTGTTTTAACCTGTCTGGAAAGCAATATCCTTTTTAAAAACCCAGTTTTTTCTTTTAATATCAGTGAGTGAGGCTTCGAGGGCTGGGACTTAAACAGCCGAGCTCTCTCTCGTCCCCCGCTCAGCGAGGCGTAGATAACATTACCAGCACTAATTGTAGAGTTTCCCAATACCTGGGTGACTGTAATTCCCGGAGGGCTTAACCGCGTGCCATAACCGGCAGATATTACTGATGTGGTGGTGCAGTAGTTATGTCTCTGAGGAGCCTGCACACCTAACCAGTTGGAGCCACCATCAGCATGGTGTTACCCGGGGTGATAAAACTGCCTACTTCACTACAATACTTCCTCGCTGGCTTTAATATTGGTGCTCTTGTGGTGAGTGAGCGGCTCTCAATACTGGGGGGCTCTTGGTACCTCCCTCCTCCTCCTTCTCCTTGCCCAGCAACAACCCCTCCTCCTCCTGCTTCCTTCCTCCTGCTTCCTTCCTCCTGCTCCCTCACTTCCTCCACCGCCTCCTCCTGCTCCCTTCCTACTCCTCCACTCCACTCCTGCGCCGAGTGGCAGACAGCACGACACACTCCAGGCCAAAACTAGTTTCCACTGACGCAACATGACAAGCAATAAGACATCAGTGACGCAACATGACAAGCAATAAGACATCAGTGACGCAACATGACAAGCAATAAGACATCAGTGACGCAACATGACAAGCAATAAGACATCAGTGACGCAACATGACAAGCAATAAGACATCAGTGACGCAACATGACAAGCAATAAGACATCAGTGACGCAACATGACAAGCAATAAGACATCAGTGACGCAACATGACAACCAATAAGACAGCAGTGACGCAACATGACAACCAATAAGACAGCAGTGACGCAACATGACAACCAATAAGACAGCAGTGACGCAACATGACAACCAATAAGACAGCAGTGACGCAACACAACAACCAATAAGACAGCAGTGACGCAACACAACAACCAATAAGACAGCAGTGACGCAACACAACAACCAATAAGACAGCAGTGACGCAACACAACAACCAATAAGACATCAGTGACGCAACACAACAAACATCAGTGACGCAACACAACAAACATAAGTGACGCAACACAAGAAGCCCAGGTCGAGGCAGCAATACATTACAGTATTTGTGGGCGTGGTTTTGGGCGTCAGCATAGGTGATCGTTTGCGCCGGGATGAGGAGGTGGGCGTGGGGGCGTGTAGGTGTATATGAGTGGCGTGGGTGTAGGTGTATATGAGGGAGTGGGCGTGGGTAGCAATGTGGGCGTGGGTGTAGGTGTATATGAGGGAGTGGGCGTGGGTAGCAATGTGGGCGTGGGTGTAGGTGTATATGAGGGAGTGGGCGTGGGTAGCAATGTGGGCGTGGGTGTAGGTGTATATGAGGGAGTGGGCGTGGGTAGCAATGTGGGCATGGGTGAGAGTGCAAGTGTTAAGTGAGGGGGTATTCACCTATTTATACTCGCCTAATTGTGCTAACGGGGGATAAGCTTCGACTCTTTAGTCCCGCCTCGATCTCAACCACCAATCAACTGGTGTACAGGTTCCTGAACCAATTGGGCCCTACCGTATTTTAAGTATCTTAAGGAACTGTGAATGGAGTCTGCATCCACCACCTCTCTTCCTAGTGCATTCCTTTTGGTAACTACCTCTTGTAGTCTCCTCCTACCTTCCTTCCTCTGTTGTTATTGTTATAGATTCACCTACTCGGAACAAGTTCCAAGTAGCACGGGCTATGGTGAGCCCGTAGTGGACTTACCTGGCACAAGAACGGTGCCTGACCTTCCTCTGTCTTAATCCTCATAATATCTGCATCATTAGCGAAGGGGACAGGTGGGAGTACGAGCCCCTGTGGGACCCCTGTGGTGACGTCTCGCCACTCACAGTAACACGCTGTCTTCTGTTGCTAAGTCACTCACCTCTGGAGCACCTCTGGAGGACTGAGTCAAAGGCTTCCCAACAAAAAAAATAAAATATGCAGGCTGATCACCTTTCCATGTCTTGTCAAATTTTGTCATGTGGGCGTGGGCGTGAGAGTGTGGGCGTGAGGGTGTGGGCGTGAGGGTGAGGATGCGGGTGAGACATGGCGCCTCCCCCCCCCCCCCCACCCCCCGTTTAGGCGGTTCATATAATCTTTGTGAGAATGTTATAGTTGGAGCAGTTCCCAGCACCTGGTCCACCACCACCAGCTGTGGAGGCGCTGCCTCCGCCTCCCTCCACCCACTACCTTCCCTGGGGGATTGACACGCTTCCCTGGGGGATTGTCACGCTTCCCTGGGGGATTGACACGCTTCCCTGGGGGATTGACACGCTTCCCTGGGGGATTGACAAGCTTCCCTGGGGGATTGACACGCTTCCCTGGGGGATTGACACGCTTCCCTGGGGGATTGACAAGCTTCCCTGGGGGATTGACACGCTTCCCTGGGGGATTGACACGCTTCCCTGGGGGATTGACACGCTTCCCTGGGGGATTGTCACGCTTCCCTGGGGGATTGACAAGCTTCCCTGGGGGATTGACACGCTTCCCTGGGGGATTGACACGCTTCCCTGGGGGATTGACACGCTTCCCTGGGGGATTGACACGCTTCCCTGGGGGATTGTCACGCTTCCCTGGGGGTTTGACAAGCTTCCCTGGGGGATTGACACGCTTCCCTGGGGGATTGTCACGCTTCCCTGGGGGATTGACAAGCTTCCCTGGGGGATTGACACGCTTCCCTGGGGGATTGACACGCTACACTCAGTGATTGATGGAGTGCGTGGACAAGGCTCATCAACCACCACACAACACTCCGTGACAAGTTAAGGTTATGGAATTTGGAAGACTGTAGAACGTCTTGTAATTAGACGTAATTAGAGATGTAACTAACGACTCGAGAACTGTAAGACCTGATGGTCCAGCAAGAGGACACAAGGAATATTGATGCCACTGACGAGACGAACCGATGTTAGTATCGAGGGAGGGAAGAGGAGGAAGGAAGAGGGAGAGAAGGAGGATGAAAGAGGGAGAAGGGAGGGAAGTAAGAGGAAGAGAGGAGAAGAAACATATAAACTCGACACCAAAATCCCGCTGCGTCCGCGAATTTCAAATTGTTAAATTTTAATCTCGAGTTTATTGCATTTTTAGCCGTGACGGTCCTTGTTACGGGGTCAGTGTGACGTGGTCTTTGTTACGGGGTCAGTGTGACGTAGTCTTTGTTACGGGGTCGGTGTGACGTGGTCTTTGTTACGGGGTCAGTGTTACGTGCGTAACATGACGGCAGATTGTAACATTAGTTATGCTGGGGCTCTACGTGACGTGATCGTGCGCTCAGAGCCTACAGTGTTGGCTCTGTTTCCCCCTCTAACACGTGTCAGTCCAGCTATAGAGCCTCCTGTTTCCCCTCTAACACGTGTCAGTCCAGCTATAGAGCCTCCTGTTTCCCCTCTAACACGTGTCAGTCCAGCTATAGAGCCTCCTGTTTCCCCCTCTAACACGTGTCAGTCCAGCTATAGAGCCTCCTGTTTCCCCTCTAACACGTGTCAGTCCAGCTATAGAGCCTCCTGTTTCCCCTCTAACACGTGTCAGTCCAGGTATAGAGCCTCCTGTTTCCCCTCTAACACGTGTCAGTCCAGCTATAGAGCCTCCTGTTTCCCCCTCTAACACGTGTCAGTCCAGCTATAGAGCCTCCTGTTTCCCCTCTAACACGTGTCAGTCCAGGTATAGAGCCTCCTGTTTCCCCTCTAACACGTGTCAGTCCAGGTATAGAGCCTCCTGTTTCCCCTCTAACACGTCTATGCATTAAATATCAAACATATGACCCCATAGAGTGTATCACGATCTGTATACCCCCCGCGGTGCATCGGGAGTATGTATACAAATGTATACAAATATAATACAATACATATATACAACAGTAAGAGATGCTGCAACAGTAACAACAGCAACAATAACAACAGTAGCAGATGAAGTAGTAGGAATATGAGAGCAACAATAGAACAAGCAGAGGGAACAGCGGAAGGGGAAGCAGTTGCAGCGCAAATGAGAAAGTGGAATGATGGCAGGAGACAGCCGATATAGTTTGTACGAGATGCTGCAACAATGATAGCCGGTTCAGCAGTAGCAGCATCAGCAGTAACAACATCAGCAGTAGCAGCATTAGCAGTAGCAGCATCACCAGTAACAACATCAGCAGTAACAGCATCAGCAGTAGCAGCATCAGCAGTAGCAGCATCAGCAGTAGCAGCATCAGCAGTAACAACATCAGCAGTAGCAGCATCAGCAGTAGCAGCATCAGCACTAGCAACATCAGCACTAGCAACATCAGCAGTAGCAACAGTAGCAACATCAGCAGTAGCAACAGTAGCAACATCAGCAGTAGCAACAGCAACATAACCAGTAGCAACAGTAGCAACATGAGCACCACCAGCGTCAGGAGCCAACAATACCCCGCCAAAGCATGACCCACATAAAACCTGAACACACCGGAGCGCACCAGGCGAGCCTACTACACTGTTGACAACCTTCCTGTCTCTATCAGTTGTCTACCGTATTTTACCTTCAATTACAAAGGTAACGGCGAGAATACCGGTACCATCGTCGACCACAGCAGACACTACGCGCGGGCTTCACCTGTGTCGGCACCTGTGTATGAGTTGCCGACAGCTGTGACGACAACTGAAGCGGTGTTTTCGACACAATATTAAATTTTCCCTCACAGTTCAGTGTAAGGAATACTGAGTCATGCACATAAAGTGGTCAACTTTGCATTTTCGTTTAGAAATCTAATTGCAGGGGATGAGTCACAATAACGTGGCTAAAGTATGTTGACCAGACCACACACTAGAAGACTTGAGAATGGTCCAGGACGGACCGAAACGTCGTCGTCCCTTCACCTTCTAGTGTGTGGTCTGGTCAACATAGAAATCTAATTCTTTGTGCAAGTTATACAGTTTAATTTTTTTCTGCATTTTGAAGACTAAATTGGGAGCAGGTGAAACATTGTTACCGGCGTAAGACCAGTGCGCTGGTACCTCTTACACCTGTCAGTACATTCACTCTCACCATTCACACATTTTCCTGCATCAGTTGGTTTACGGTACACATCTCTGATGAATCTACCTGAATTACCCTCAACGAGAACATCGAGAACAACAATAACAACAATAACAATGGAAAGATTCAGGGGTACGGGTGGACAGTGACAACAGGGGTACGGGAGGGCAGTGACAACAGGGGTACGGGTAGACAGTGACAACAGGGGTACGGGTGGACAGTGACAACTGGGATACGGGTGGACAGTGACAACAGGAGGAAGAGAAAGATAAACCTCAGGAAGCAAGAGAGACGTGAAGGACTATCATCTCATTGTTTACTGCAGATATAAATTCTTCTTCACAACTTTCTTAACAGTTATCAAAATCTTTCAAGAAAGACTGTGCCAGAAAATGAAATATCACCCGGACCTTCTCACAGGTAATAAATCTTCCCCAAAGGCTCTTAGCTTCATCACCTTGACTCTCAGATCTCTAAAGAGCGAACTACACCACAGGAGGAAATTCACTTGTAACAATACGTCAAGAGCATCAAATATCCATTAAAGAAACTAATCTACTGAAGCCCTATTGGCATATACGACGCCGCTCCTCTTTATATCCACCTAAACTCATTCATACATTTCACTAGCCGTCGCTTGAAACAATCAAGTGTTCCCACGTCTGGTATGTTACTCTGTAATTTGTACCATGACCCTGTTTGCAAACCAGTATTTACCCAGGTCTTTCCTGAATTTAAATTTATCAAATTTATATCAATTGTTTTCGAGACAACAGATCTGTAGCTGATGATACCATTGATATTATTTGTGAGTATAAGCTTTTATTTTCTCGTTCTTAATTAATACAAAAAGTTAAGTATTTGTCAGAGAAACACTGGGAATCACTCACAATTACCCTCACGGGCTCCTCATGCCTGTGTCACCTCTTGCGTGGCTTAATCTCCATCAATCACAATCACCTAAACACAAACCCACTCCTCCAACACTGGCATTATAAGTAGGCTTCAACAATTATTTTTTGCCGCAGAAGTCATACAACAAAATATTCTTACCAGCCAAATCCACATGTCAAAAGGCACCAAATCTTGAGGTTATCTTGAGATGATTTCGGGGATTTAGTGTCCCCGCGGCCCGGTCCTCGACCAGGCCTCCACCCCCAGGAAGCAGCCCGTGACAGCTGACTAACACCCAGGTACCTATTTTACTGCTAGGTAACAGGGGCATAGGGTGAAAGAAACTCTGCCCATTGTTTCTCGTCGGCGCCCGGGGTCGAACCCGGGACCACAGGATCACAAGTCCAGTGTGCTGTCCGCTCGGCCGACCGGCTCACCTTACAATCACTATCAACACAACATATTCTTTCTAGCCAAACGTACCATTTGGGAGGTGAAATCCTGCAAGAGTCAAATAGAGAGAAAGATCTGGAGGTTGATATCACACCGAACCTGTCCCCAGAGGCCCACATCAAAAGGATATCATCAGCGGCATATGCTAGGTTGGCCAACATAAGAACTGCCTTTAGAAACTTGTGTAAGGAATCGTTCAGGACCCTGTATACCACTTATGTAAGACCAATCCTGGAGTATGCAGCTACATCCTGGAGTCCATACCTAGTTAAACAAAAGGCAAAATTAGACAAGATTCAGAGGTATGCCAGCAGACTTGTCCCAGAGTAGTGCTCCCAGCTCCCATGTGTTTGGTCTGAAGGTAAAATGCCGTGATGTAAGTAACCCACTCTTACACTTAAATAAAAACTTAATACAAAAAAGTGGCAGATTTTGGTGGCTGGTGGTCGTTTTGGTGGTAAGTGGTTGTTTTGGTAGCAGGTGATCGTTGTGATGACAGGTGGTCGTTGTGATGACAGGTGGTTGTTATCGGTGCTTGGTTATCGTGCACAACTTGGCTCCTTTATATTTCCTTTCTGGGTTTCGCCCGTGCCTCATCCCCCCCCCCCACACACACACTTAAATCATTCCAGGTCGTTCCGTTTCGTGTTTTCTTTGTCCTTCCTCTGGGGGAGGGGCGGCCCCCCCCCCCCAGTGCCTCCTGCATTCTCCTTCAGTCGTATATTTTATCCCAGTGTGGCTGCCGGTCGCGCCACCTGCCACCAGTCTCTCTCTCTCATTTTCACCAGACCCTCACCGCCACCGACTCTCCCGGAAAGCATAATTTCCGCTTTATGTCAGTCCATGATTTAGCTTAAGTTGTCTAGATTATCATTTCCGTCTTGGCTCTTTCGTAAAGCTGGTGTCTTGTCCAACCAGCCTTGGTTAATTGTCGCCAGTCCGTCCTTCTAAGGTTCTCCAACGTCAAGGATACGGTCAGTTTAAAGTGTTGTCTCCTATCCTACCAGAGGACCCAAAACAGAAAACGGGACAGTACGTCACTTTCGCCAGCCGCTTCCATTTTCTAGTACGACCATGTTTGGCCTTAGTAACGCAAACGATCGCAAAGCGACGTTCTTTGTAGGGGAACAGGTTGGTGTGAGAGCTGTGCACACTCTCCGCTTCTGCAGCACCTGGCTGTGCGCCCGGCCGCCGGAACTCATGATGGTCTAGCCAGTCTCTGGCCATTCAACCTGATAACCCCAGACACCAGAGACTACTATTCATATTGTTTATTTATTTGGTGAATCTGAGGTCCGTGGTCAGAAACTGATCAATGATGCGGGCCGGCTCAGTCTCCGGGCGCAAGAGAGTGAGTTACGCTATGGATTACTTCTGGCTAACATCAGAACTGCCTTCAGAAACCTGTGTAAGGAATCTTTCACAACCTTGTATACCACGTATTTAAGACCAATCCTGGAGTATGCGGCCCCAGCATGGAGCCCGTACCTTGTCAAGCACAAGACGAAGCTGAAAAAAGTTCAGAAGTATGCCACTAGGCTAGTCCCAGAACTAAGAGGCATGAGTTACGAGGAAAGACTGAGGGAACTGCACCTCACGTCGCTGCAAGACAGAAGAGCTCGGAGAGACATGATCACCACATACAAAATTCTCAGGGGAATTAAAATGTTAGACAGGATGGACTATTTAACGCGGGTGGTATAGGACAAGGGGACACAGGTAGAAGCTGAATACCGAAATGAGCCACAGAGACATTAGAAAGAACTTTTTCATTGTCAGAGTGCTTAGTAAATGGAATGCATTAGGCAGTGATGTGGTGGAGGCTGACTCCATACACAGTTTCAAATGTAGATATGATAGAGCCCAGTAGGCTCAGGAATCTGCACACTAGTTGATTGACAGTTGAGAGGCGGGACCAAAGAGCCAAAGCTCAACCCCGGCAAGCACAAGTGAGTACACATACACGTACACACACACATATACACATACACACACACATATACATATACACATACACACACACACACACACACACACACACACACACACACACACACACACACACACACACACACACACACACACACACACACACACACAGAGACGTTAGAAAGAATTTTTTCAGTGTCAGAGTAGTTAATAAATGGAATGCACCAGGCAGTGATGTGGTGGAGGCTGACTCCATACACAGTTTCAAATGTAGATATGATAGAGCCCAGTAGGCTCAGGAATCTGTACACCAGTTGATTGACAGTTGAGAGGCGGGACCAAAGAGCCAAAGCTCAACCCCCGCAAGCACAATTAGGTGAGTACACACACACACACACACACACACATCTCAAGAGCCAGCACATTCCGACCTAACAAGTCGTATGCGGGCCGCTAAGAACGACCAAAAAGTGATTGTTTCCAATAACCTCAGCAAATACCCCAATAAATACGACCAGGAACACCACCATAACTGTTATTCGAGTCGTCAGTCTTCCCATGTTAGCCCCAGCGAGACCTTAAGAGGAAACCCCACACCGGCGGTCACGCCTCAACCCAACCTCGACTCTGGCGAAGGAACAGCGAAGGCACAGTCGATTGAGAGCTCAGAGGCGGGACCCAAGAGCCGGGGCTCATCCTCCGCAAATACAACTAGGTGAGTAAAGGTGATTGAATCACAAGGATGATGTTCAGTTTTCCTTAAGATAGTGTGAATTTAATTCGAAGATTCCTTACAAGCATTACACCTCAGACCGGGTTCTTAACCTCTGTTTTATAACTCATTTTTTGGGTTTCGACTTTTATTAATAATTAGAAAGTTAAGAGAAGGGATAATACCAATTTTGGTCACTAGGGGTGACCCAGCAGGTTACTGGAGGTCACAGAGGTCGTTTACTGGGGTCACCCAGCAGGTTACTGGAGGTCACAGAGGTCGTTTACTGGGGTCACCCAGCAGGTTACTGGAGGTCACAGAGGTCGTTTACTGGGGTCACCCAGCAGGTTACTGGAGGTCACAGAGGTCGTGGGGTCACCCAGCAGGTTACTGGAGGTCACAGAGGTCGTTTACTGGGGTCACGTAGCAGGTTCACTGTGTAACTGTGTGAAGGGCATCAGAGGGAGACAACAGAGGCGCCCTCCTGGAAAAACAGACTATCACGTTTGGACCCCAAGACGTCCCACGTGATCCCACGTGATCCCACGTGATTATAATGGTATTTGGACGTAGGATCTGTGTCCCTAAGTGAGTGTGTCTTGGGCGTTGGTGAGTGCCAGAGGTTTGCCCGAAAACACTGTGCGAACTAAAGGATTCAGGCACAGTATATGTCTTGCTTTATCTAGAAATCCAACATTCTGCTTCTAACTCATTCTGAATGTATGTACTTTTCCCTAAATAAAATTATCATTATTATTATTACCATTGTCATTGATGCTCTTGGGGACTTCATGCTGGGAACCAGAGGCTGCAGCTTTCCTCTAGACTCTTGTGAATTGTAACCACTTAGACGATAGAGCAACGGTATCGCGTCATGCAGGTCTGCGTTCAATCCCCGACTGTCCAAGTGGTTGGGCACCATTCCTTCCCCCGGTCCCATCCCATATCCTTATCCTGACTCCTTCCAAGTGCTATATAGTCGTAATGGCTTGGCGTTTTTCCCTTCCATTCATCTCAATGTTAAATTATCATTTTCATAATGTAAACATTGCCTTTGATTTCGATAAGAAATAATTTCAGCTATGATTTAGGTGAATACTTAAATATATTAATATTAAATCGGAACACCAAGTCTTTGTGTAACACGAGAGAGAGAGAGAGAGAGAGAGAGAGAGAGAGAGAGAGAGAGAGAGAGAGAGAGAGAGAGAGAGAGAGAGAGAGAGAGAGAGAGAGAGAGAGAGAGAGAGAGAGACCCACCCACCTCTGACTCCCCAGTCTCCTGGGGAATCTCAGGGAAGCTTAACCATCCTTCACTAAGCGTAATGACACGGAAAATAAGTCTTCACCCCCAAGGGTGTCATAACCTTAGCTTGATGCTTGCATAAATAATCGAGGTGTTGGCGGGACACAGCAAGTTAATAATACCCATCACAGGTTACAGTGTGAGATACATGAGCCTGTATCACACACACACACACTGTATCACACTCATGTGACTCTACATGAGCAATCATAGTTAAAATATACGCATTAACACTGAGGTTGGAACGTTGCAAGTAGCAACAATCAACAGTAGCCTGGCCACGAGCAACAACAATAGCCTGGCCACGAGCAACAATAGCCTGGCCACGAGCAACAATAGCCTGGCCACGAGCAACAATAGCCTGGCCACGAGCAACAATAGCCTGGCCACGAGCAACAACAATAGCCTGGCCACGAGCAACAATAGCCTGGCCACGAGCAACAACAATAGCCTGGCCACGAGCAACAATAGCCTGGCCACGAGCAACAATAGCCTGGCCACGAGCAACAATAGCCTGGCCACGAGCAACAACAATAGCCTGGCCACGAGCAACAATAGCCTGGCCACGAGCAACAATAGCCTGGCCACGAGCAACAACAATAGCCTGGCCACGGGCAACAATAGCCTGGCCACGAGCAACAACAATAGCCTGGCCACGGGCAACAATAGCCTGGCCACGAGCAACAATAGCCTGGCCACGGGCAACAATAGCCTGGCCACGTATATATATATATATATATATATATATATATATATATATATATATATATATATATATATATATATATATATATATATATATATATATATATACGTATGTGTGTGTGTGTGTGTGTGTGTAATTTATTTATTAAACACAAGGGTAGAAGTTATTTATATGCAGCTGCTTCTGGAGACGACAAGGAAGCCAGGCCCTAATTACTGCATTGCTCCAAGAGATGGAGGAGGCAGGAGAGCACACCAACACACACGAACGGATTAAAGATGAAGAAATTCAGAAAGATGAAAGAGATTGGAGGTAGGAGGGAGAGACAGAGGGAGGGAGGGACCGAGGGAGGGAGGGACCGAGGGTGGGAGGGGGGAGGGTAGTAGGGGGGGAGGGGGGTGAGAGAGAGGCAGTCAAACAGCAGACACTCGGGCAGTAATGATGTGATCAGGCTGCAACGCTAGACATTTGCATATTATTACTTTTGACTCAACACTGGCACCGCTGCTGGTTACACACGTGCGCGCACGCACACGCACACACACACACACACACACACACACACACACACACACACACACACACACACGTACGTTTCTAGTAGAAGGCTACAATATGACCTAGACAGACTGAATGAATGGTTCAACAAATGGCTGCTAAATTTCAATCGGAGTAAATGCAAGGTCATGAAATTAGACGGTGGAAACAGGCCAGACACTGGATACCGAATAGGAAATGAAGTACTTCATGAAACAGACAGAGAGAAAGATCTAGGAGTTGATATCACACCAAACCTGTCTCCTGAAGCCCACATACAAAAAAATTACATCTGCAGCATACGCGAGGCTGGTTAACATCAGAACAGCCTTCAGGAACCTGTGTAAGGAATCATTCAGAACCTTGTACACAGCATATGTAAGACCAATCCTGGAGTATGCGGCCCCAGCATGGAGCCCGTACCTTGTCAAGCACAAGACGAAATTGGAAAAAGTTCAGAGGTATGCCACTAGGCTAGTCCCAGAACTAAGAGGCATGAGTTACGATAAAAGGCTGCATGAAATGCACCTCAGGAATTGACAGGGTAGATAAGGATAAACATTTTAACACGGGTCGTACGCGAACAAGGGGACACAGGTGGAAACTGAGTACCCAAATGAGCCACAGGGACGTTAGAAAGAACTTTTTCAGTGTCAGAGTAATTAACAGGTGGAATGCATTAGGTAGCGATGTGGTGGAGGCTGGCTCCATACACAGTTTCAAGTGTAGATATGATAGAGCCCAGTAGGCTCAGGAATCTGTACACCAGTTGATTGACGGTTGAGAGGCGGGACCAAAGAGCCAGAGCTCAACCCCCGCAAGCACAACTAGGTGAGTACAAAACACAGCAAACTGTGTTATGTTTCAAGTTGTCTCGTACTTTGCCGCCGACGGTGAGGTACAGAACTCTCAGGTGTCGCTGTCTGTGTCAAACTGTTACATAGTTGTGTATCTTTACCATGGGTTTATGACCATATCTAACCTCGTAGTTAGTTACTTGATGGTATACAGGTGGAGGCAGTCACAGGGCGTGACACACAGGGTGTGACACACAGGGTGTGACACACAGGGTGTGACACACAGGGCGTGACACACAGGGCGTGACACAGGGCGTGACACACAGGGCGTGACACACAGGGAGTGACACAGGCCGTGACACAGGGCGTGACACACAGGGCGTGACACAGGGCGTGACACACAGGGCGTAACACAGGGCTTGACACACAGTGCGTGACACACAGGGCGTGACACAGGGCGTGACACAGGGCGTGACACACAGGGCGTGACACACAGGGAGTGACACAGGCCATGACACAGGGCGTGACACACAGGGCGTAACACAGGGCTTGACACACAGGGCGTGACACACCAGTACACCAGGCACCACACACCGTCACCATCACCCCAGGAGAGAGAGGCACCATGTTAAAGTTATGGTGGTGGCGCCGGTGTCTGGGAACTTGGTGTCGAGTCCTTCACAGTACCGCAGCTCGGCCCAGTATGGAGATGGAGATATTAGTCGTGTGTCTGTCTGTGTGTGTACTTACCCAGATGTGCTTGTCAGAGTTGAACTTCAATTCTTGAGTCCCGCCTCTCAGTTCACATAGTGTAGTGGCTTGCACACCAGTTCTCGCGAGCGTTCAAACGTCAAGAAACTGTCGTATTAAAGTGCCTTATCCTAACCTACCAAAGGACCTATGAACAGAAAACGGTACAGAATATCATTTTCGCGAGCCGCTACAATTTTATACTACGATAGTTTTTTGGCCTTAGGTAAAATATACGTCAAAATGCGACGTGCTATTAGAACAGTTTGGGCACATTAGGTTGCTATCCTTGGGAGAGTGGGACGATTGAGTAACATTCCTGTGCTTGGGCTGGACGGTAGAGCGACGGTCTCGCTTCATGCAGGTCGGTGTTCAATCCCCGACCGTCAGAGTGGTTGGGCACCTTTCCTTCCTACCGTCCCATCTCAAATCCTTATCCTGACCTCCTCCAAGTTGCTATATAGTTGTAATGGCTTGGCACTTTCTCCTGATAAGTCCATCCTGCGCGGTGCTCCCAACAAGGAACCTGTGATCTTGCTCGCCTGGTAGGTCTTGCTCCAGGGAAATTATGTGGCGTGAGGCCTTCAAGTGCGCGGTGATGTGTGCAGCTTCAGTGTGAAAGCAAGACTCAGAAGACAGTTCCTTCTGCATGTCTCAAACTTCAAGAGTTGTGTCTAGTGTTTCCTTACACTTGGCCTCCATGCAGGAGCTGCATACGCCAAAACTGGTCTCACTTAAGTTCTGTACAGTGCCTCAAATGCCTTCTTGTCCAGTTTTCTGAAATCAACCCTGATGTTTGCCAGGGCTGTATATTCAGTTAATGCACTGCTAGACTGGAGTACCCATATACTCTCTACTCTCAAAAAATCATATTTTCTGATCTGGGGATCCGGTCGGCCGAGCGGACAGCACACTGTACTTGTGATCCTGTGGTCCTGGGTTCGATCCCGGGCGCCGGCGAGAAACAATGGGCAGAGTTTCTTTCACCCTATGCCTCTGTTACCTAGCAGTAAAATAGGTACCTGGGTGTTAGTCAGCTGTCACAGGCTGCTTCCTGGGGGTAGAGGCCTGGTCGAGGACCGGGCCGCGGGGACACTAAAAGCCCCGAAATCATCTCAAGATAACCTCAAGAAGATCCCGGAATCTTGGTGGCCATTATTGTGTACTGGTGCTACTCTCTCCTCGTTCACTCCTCTACTCTTGTTACCGTACCTTAACTTGGGTTGACGTCGAGCAGCCATTTTGCAGACTATTTCTGTAGTTTGTGTAAGTCGTCTTGCAACTTGCTGCAGTCCTAAAGTGTTACCTGGTTGATGGGGTTCTGGGAGTTCTTCTACTCCCCAAGCCCGGCCCGAGGCCAGGCTTGACTTGTGAGAGTTTGGTCCACCAGGCTGTTGCTTGGAGCGACCCGCAGGCCCACATACCCACCACAGCCCGGTTGGTCCGGCACTCCTTGAAGAAAACAATCTAGTTTTCTCTTGAATATGTCCACGGTTGTTCCTGTAATATTTCTGATGTTCTCCAATTAATGCACAGTACCGTAGCAGTGTGGGTGGTGGAGCATGGTATAACACAACCCGTTCTCGCACTTTCTTACAGTCAATATTGACTTATTAAATACGTGCATATGTGACATACTAAACATACTAGTTTACCTTGGAAAAGCTTCATAGAAAACACCTACCTTTCCTAACCTTCTTAGTATGTTAAGATAAGGATCTTATTGCTTCGTAATTGCAATTATTATTTAACCTATACCTATAATAGGTTAAGTAATAATTGTAATTACGAAGCAATAAGAAGCTTATCTTAACATACTAAGAAGGTTAGGGAAGGTCGGTGTTTTCTATTAAACTTTTCAAGGTAAACTATTATGTTTAGTATGTCACATATGCACGTATTGAATAAGTCAATATTGACTATACGAAAGTGCGAGAACGGGTTGTATGCCACCAGCTGGTGAGGTGACCATGGCGGCTGGTGGTGGTGGTGGTGTCCTGCGGCCACAGGCGCTGCCACCACTTAACACAGGAGCCCACTACCGTCAAGTTAACATCCGCCACTCGCTTTAATTAAACCCAAATCCGTGAGACAGTTGTGTGTTAACTACCGCTGGAGGGAGAGCACTTAGTGACTGGTGAAGCAGAACGTAAAGTGGCTTAGCGGAATAGTTGGTGATCACGTGATCATCGCCACTATAAGGTCTCTAGGATAGGGCCACCGTGTAAACTGTATCCCAGATAAGCCGCTGGAGCCAGACTCACGAAGCAGTTACGTAAGCACTTACGAACCTGTACATCTTTTCTCAATCTTTGGCGGCTTTGTTTACAATTATTAAACCGTTAATGAGCTCCGAAGCACCAGGAGGCTGTTTATAACAAAAACTACAGTTGATTGTTATGCTTGTAAACTGTTTAATAAATATAACCAAAGCCGTCAAAGATTAAGAAAAGATGTACACGTTCGTAAGTACTTGCGTAACTGCTTCGTGACTCTAGCCCCTGGTGTACACACAATCACACACACTTCCCCGTAACCTTGTGTACGAATCCCCGAAGTTTGGACCATCATGTTGAGATTCAGCCGCAGCAGCTCTACTGTTGTGGGCCGAAGACCAGGACAGGTGGCCAGGTGGGGCGTGAGGACACCCTGGCCGGTCCACACCACCTGGTTGATACCTGGTTGATACCTGGTTGATACCTGGTTGACCTACCTACCACCTGTAGTATGTCTCACTGGCTGAGAGTGAGTGCACCAACTGCTATACTAACTACTGTACTCTAATTTTAAATGTTATAGGTTCCATGTTTATTGTCTCTCGCGAGGTACGGGGTCGTAGATCACCCAGAAGCCAACCCGTCCTCTAAACAAAGGCCCGAAGTCCATTCCATGCACCCGCCAAACCCCCTTGTTTATGAATGAACGGACGTCACATATACAACCCTCACACGCCACATATACAACCCTCACACGTCCCATGTATAACCCTCACACGCCACATATACAACCCTCACACGTCACATGTATAACCCTCACACGCCACATATACAACCCTCACAGGTCACATGTATAACCCTCACACGCCACATATACAACCCTCACACGTCACATGTATAACCCTCACACGCCACATATACAACCCTCACACGCCACATATACAACCCTCACACGCCACATATACAACCCTCACACGTCACATGTATAACCCTCACACGCCACATATACAACCCTCACACGCCACATATACAACCCTCACACGTCACATGTATAACCCTCACACGCCACATATACAACCCTCACACGTCACATGTATAACCCTCACACGCCACATATACAACCCTCACACGTCACATATATAACCCTCACACGCCACATATACAACCCTCACGCGCCACATATACAACCCTCACACGTCACATATACAACCCTCACACGTCACATGTATAACCCTCACACGCCACATATACAACCCTCACACGTCACATGTATAACCTTCACACGCCACATATACAACCCTCACACGTCACATGTATAACCCTCACACGCCACATATACAACCCTCACACGTCACATATACAACCCTCACACGTCACATGTATAACCCTCACACGCCACATATACAACCCTCACACGCCACATATACAACCCTCACACGTCACATGTATAACCCTCACACGCCACATATACAACCCTCACACGTCACATGTATAACCCTCACACGCCACATATACAACCCTCACACGTCACATGTACAACCCTCACACGCCACATATACAACCCTCACACGCCACATATACAACCCTCACACGTCACATGTATAACCCTCACACGCCACATATACAACCCTCACACGCCACATATACAACCCTCACACGCCACATATACAACCCTCACACGCCACATACAACCCTCACACGCCACATATACAACCCTCACACGTCCCATATACAACCCTCACACGCCACATATACAACCCTCACACGTCACATATACAACCCTCACACGTCACATATACAACCCTCACACGTCCCATATACAACCCTCACACGCCACATATACAACCCTCACACGTCCCATATACAACCCTCACACGTCCCATGTACAACCCTCACACGTCACATATACAACCCTCACACGCCACATATACAACCCTCACACGCCACATATACAACGCGAGCATCAAGATATAGAGCCGCATGTGTCCTGGGTAATTACTGGAGTGATTAGTCAGGAGTGTTGAGTAACTGGTGCCTGCAGTGTTAAGCAAGGCTGGCATATGTGCAAGGTATATGTGCTCCTTCGGGAACACATATACCACTCACGTTCTCTATTTGTTCTCTCTGTTCTAGTACGCTCTGCATAACCCCGCCTATGTAAACAAACTTACAATATATATTAAGTGCTAAGTTTGCTGAATAAACTTAACTATTCGACACGTTTAGGTGAAAGGGAGTCGGTCGGCCGAGCGGACAGCACGCTGGACTTGTGATCCTGTGGTCTTGGGTTCGATCCCAGGCGCCGGCGAGAAACAATGGGCAGAGTTTCTTTCAGCCTATGCCCTTGTTACCTAGCAGTAAAATAGGTACCTGGGTGTTAGTCAGCTGTCACGGGCTGCTTCCTGGGGGTGGAGGCCTGGTCGAGGACCGGGCCCCGGGGACACTAAAAAGCCCCGAAATCATCTCAAGATAACTTCAAGATCTTGTGATATGAGATATTGTGACTCCTCGTTAATATCCACTATTAATTAAAAATGACGCAGCGCTGTCATATAAACTAATAGTACTTTGATGTGGAGCTAAATGTTCTCCCTGCCCAAGACAACCACTTGGGCTGGACGGTAGAACGACGGTCTCGCTTCATGCAGGTCGGCGTTCAATCCCCGACCGTCCAAATAGTTGGCCACTATTGTCTCCCCCCGTCCCATCCCAAATCCTTATCCTGACCCCTTACCAGTGCTATATAGTGGTAATGGCTTGGCGTCCAACCCCCGCAAGCACAAATAGGTGAGTACTACCCACCTCACACCCGGGAAACAACGAAGAGCGCGGGCGCGAGCGCGGGAGGACACTCCAGATGCAATTGTACTTGCAGATTGGAAATTGTCAGGAGTGGTAACACATGCAGTGTCCTCCGAGACTTGTATTAAAAACGAGAGGAAAAGCGAGATAGTACTGTCAGCATGTGGAGGAGTCAGTGGATACGTGAGAGCAACTATGACAATCTTATCTTGAGGTTATCTTGAGATGATTTCGGGGCATTAGTGTCCCCGCGGCCCGGTCCTCGACCAGGCCTCCACCCCCAGGAAGCAGCCCTTGACAGCTGACTAACACCCAGGTACCTATTTTACTGCTAGGTAACAGGGGCATAGGGTGAAAGAAACGCTGCCCATTGTTTCTCGCCGGCGCCTGGGATCGAACCAGGGACCACAGGATCACAAGTCCCGCGTGCTGTCCGCTCGGCCGACCGGCTCCCAGGCCGACCGACAATGGGAAAGTTTATGACAATCGTAGCATTAAAATAGTATATAATCCTCCTCTAGGTGACAGAATGATTAGGCAGAACTACAACAATAATAATAGTGTGACTAAAGTAACAATAGAGAAGATTAAATCAGTCGAACGTTGGAGCCGATTTGGACTCTTAAAAATGGGTGACATGCAAGTTAGAATGGGTAGATAGGGTACCCCACGAGGGTACAGACACGTGATGAGGTACCTCACGAGGGTACAGACACGTGGTGAGGTACCCCACGAGGGTACAGTCACGTGGTGAGGTACCCCACGAGGGTACAGTCACGTGGTGAGGTACCCCACGAGGGTACAGACACGTGGTGAGGTACCCCACGAGGGTACAGTCACGTGGTGAGGTACCCCACGAGGGTACAGACACGTGGAGAGGTACCCCACGAGGGTACAGACACGTGGTGAGGTACCTCACGAGGGTACAGACACGTGGTGAGGTACCCCACGAGGGTACAGTCACGTGGTGAGGTACCCCACGAGGGTACAGTCACGTGGTGAGGTACCCCACGAGGGTACAGTCACGTGGAGAGGTACCCCACGAGGGTACAGACACGTGGTGAGGTACCCCACGAGGGTACAGTCACGTGGTGAGGTACCCCACGAGGGTACAGTCACGTGGTGAGGTACCCCACGAGGGTACAGTCACGTGGTGAGGTACCCCACGAGGGTACAGTCACGTGGAGAGGTACCCCACGAGGTACCTCACGAGGGTACAGACACGTGGTGAGGTACCTCACGAGGGTACAGACACGTGGTGAGGTACCCCACGAGGGTACAGACACGTGGTGAGGTACCTCACGAGGGTACAGACACATGGTGAGGTACCTCACGAGGGTACAGACACATGGTGAGGTACCTCACGAGGGTACAGACACATGGTGAGGTACCTCACGAGGGTACAGACACGTGGTGAGGTACCTCACGAGGGTACAGACACGTGGTGAGGTACCTCACGAGGGTACAGACACATGGAGAGGCACCTCACGAGGGTACAGACACATGGAGAGGTACCTCACGAGGGTACAGACACATGGTGAGGTACCTCACGAGGGTACAGACACGTGGTGAGGTACCTCACGAGGGTACAGACACGTGGTGAGGTACCTCACGAGGGTACAGACACGTGGTGAGGTACCTCACGAGGGTACAGACACATGGAGAGGTACCTCACGAGGGTACAGACACATGGAGAGGTACCTCACGAGGCCACAGACACATGGAGAGATATACTAGAGGCAGCAATGAGAAGCCATCCAAGTGAGCGTGTCAATATACCCGTAACACATAACGGGATGAACTAGCGCACATATTGATTCTGAGTAAGTCAGTCACGCGACAAGTTAACTTTACCTCCCTGCTTGGAGTTGACTGTATGGTGTGTACTGACATTTGTGAGCAATTCGTGCATGGAATTGGGAGGGAACTAGAAGGCTGGTATTCTCAAGAATAAATTATGGGAGTTTATATAACATTCGGTAGAGAATTTCATGTAGTTCCTCACCCAGAAATACTGAAAGCAGCCGACATATTTACTATTCACTAAAGAGAATACAATAAAAAAACACAGGACTGACCCACCAAACAACCAGGGCCCGAGCAAACACAGCTCACAGGCGTAAGTGTTTGGAAAACAATAGGACGCCAGAAACAAGATAGAAGTATAGGAGAGCCAAGACTGAACACCAGCGAGTGAGAAGAGCAACTAGGAGACGACCTGTGAAGGATGAGACATAATGTGAAGACCCATATCAAACTGCTTGATAAAACATGTCAGGAGAAAAATAATAGAAAAGGAATCGGTGATAACATTGAAGCTAGGTGGGAAGACATTCACAGAGAAAGACAGGGAAGTGTGCGAGGAACACGACAGGGTATTCCGGAAGGTTCTTAGGAATGAGACGAAATCTCACACACACACACACACACACACACACACACACACTCACTCACTCACTCACTCACTCACTCTCTCTCTCTCTCTCTCTCTCTCTCTCTCCTTCTCCCCCCCCCCCCTCTCTCTCTCTCTCTCTCTCTCTCTCTCTCTCTCTCTCTCTCTCTCTCCTTCTCCCCCCCCTCTCTCTCTCTCTCTCTCTCTCTCTCTCTCTCTCTCTCTCTCTCTCTCTCTCTCTCTCTCTCTCTCTCTCTCTCTCTCTCTCTCATCTTTACCTTTCCTCCTGTCTCCACTTTTCTCTCCCACATCCTCCCATACACCCCACTTTCCCCTCTCTTTCATGTCTATCAGTCTCTCCACTATCCCTGTGGCCATCTACCTCCTTCCAAAAATCCACAAGAGTGTGGAGCCCATCGCAGGTACCTGGCCAGGCCGCCCAGTCCACGACGGTCTCCATCAACCCAAGGAACACACGTCTAGAAACGAAAGGTATCTGCAGCCTTGCGTTAGAAGAGGCTACACGGCCCAGTGGATCCAGAGCGATTAAAACAACTTAACCCCCGGACAGTACCCAGAAATGAGCAGGCTTACTCATTAATCTCCGACGGTCCCCTACAGCTCGTCAACCGTGATGATAAGGAATGCAATAGTTCCAAGGGAATGCAAGAAATGAGAAGCAAAAACCTACAGAGAGGAGGAGGAGGTGTGGCACTGCTGGTAAAATCAAACTGGATCTTTGAAGGAATTTCATTGGAGGTGGGAAGCAACTACAGGGACTGTATTGTGGGAATCATTTGCGTTGAGTTGTGAGGCGGTTGTGGCTGTAATCTACAGCTCTCCAAACTGTGACAGAAAACCCTCCAGTGATTACATTACGAACCGAGCATGCTTGAGTATCCTCCAAGGAGTGGCGGATCAGCCCCTTTTAACGAGCGTTCCCAACGTTAAGAAACTGTCATACTAAAGTGCCCTAACCTAACCAACAGAGGACCCGCGAACAGAAAACGGGACATTATGTCAATTTCGCTACTATTTTCTTGTACATTAGTTTTTGACCATAGGTAAAGTATATGTCAAAATGTGACATGCTATAAAGAGAACAGGTTGGGTAGACACAGCCCGGAGACTGTAAGCAAATCTCCTAGTAATGGGAGACTTTAATTATGGCCAAATTGGTTGGGAAACAATGAAACCAAGAGGAAATGTGACATGGAGAGCAAAGCTTTTAGAAGCAGTAGAGAGGAACTTACTGGTGCAACATGTCAGGCAGGAAACAAGGGCAGGTGTGATGACAGACTAGCTAGCTAAACCCTGTTGTTCACGCAAAATGAGATGGACAGTGACAACATTGACCATGAGATGCCAATAGGAGCCATGCAGTGACCACTGTGTCTGTCTTTGAATATATTAACAATGGAGACTATAAAGAGAGATGTAACCAGGCGCAGAGTGTAAGGCTAGCATACAGGAAAGGGAATACCTTGAGGGGATAGAATGGGGAAGAGAACTCAGAGGTAAATCATTACAAGATATGATGATCTACGTAAAGAACAAACTCAAAGAAGCTGAAGATTAATACTACCAATAAGGGTGTTATTATTCTCTTAAGAAAAAAGAGAAGCAAGTCGAGTGGTTCCATTGTTCAACAGTCAGTGTTTGGAAGGAAAACAAAAAGTAAAAAGAATTGAAGCAATACAGAAACACGGAACAGCAGGAAATCACAATATAAACCAAGGGGTCAGAAATGAGTACACAGAAACCAGGACAGTGGCAGAGAAGCAATACGAGAATAATGGTGCATACAAGGCTAAGTCTGAGCCAAAACTGTTCCATAGTCATATCAGTAAGAAGATAACTGTGGTTATCAAACTTGACAAAAGTGAAGGAGGACACACACAAAATGATAAGCAGGTATACCAGTAACTTAACAAAAGTTTTCAGGAAGTATTGAAGTTGGAATCGGATTTGGCACTAAAGCTTCAATCCCAAACTGAACGGCCCATTCTACAGGAAAGCCTCACTGAAATAACAGCGACATCAGAAGAAATAAAGAAGCAACTACAGGAACTGGATGTGACAAAAGCTGCGGGACCAGACAAAATATCGCCATGGGTACTAAAGGAGGCACCGGAAGCATTGTGCAGCCCACTTGCAATAATATTTAATTCCTCTCTAAACTTCCTGACTGCTGGAAAATGGTTAATGTGGTGCCAACTTACAAGGGGAGAAGACAAACTGTTAAACTACAGACCTGTATCACAAAGAAGTATCCCCTGCAAGGTGCAAGAGACGGGTCTTCAACAGGCAAGAACATTTAGAATAAATAAATTTTGTCTCAAGGCACCTGCGCGGTTTAAGTAAAGGAAGATCCTCCTTGACATACTTACTAGAGTTCTATAATAAGATGACATAAATTGTGACCAAACCACACATTCTAAAATGGAGAAATGATGATGTTTCGGTCCGTCATGGACCATTATCAAGTCCGGTGTGAGCAGGACTTAATACTGGACTTGATAATGTCCATTGATAATGTCTGGCAGGGATGGCAGATCATGTCTCACAGGATAGATTGATTTCTATGACCAGGCAACAATAATCAGGCAAGAGAGGGCTGGGCAGACTGCATACTTTTGGATTGCCAGAAACCCTTTGACACAGTACCACTTAAGAAACTGGTGCACAAACTGGATATGCAGGCAGGAGTGAAAGGAAGGTACTCCACTGGATAACGGGGTACCTAAGCAACAGAAGACAGCGAGTCACTCTGAGGGGTGAGGTCTCGGAGTGGCGAGGAGTCACCAGTGGAGTCCCTCAGGAATCAGTTCTTGGACCAATACAGTTCCTAATATGTGTAATTGATCTCCAAGAGGGAATGGACTCGTTCCTCTCAATGTTTGCAGATGATACAAAAATTATGAGGAGGATTAAAACGGAAGATAATATGAGGCTACTAGATGACCTAAACAAACTGAACGAATGGCCGAACAAATGGCTACTATAGTTCAACCCAAGTAAACGTAAGATGATGAAACTTGGGGGAGGAAATAGTAGGCCAGACACTGGATACGGAATGGGAGATGAAGTCCTTCACTAAACAGGGAGAAAGATCTAAGATATCACACCAAACCTGTCTCCTGAAGCTCACATCAACAGAATAACATCGGCGGCGAATGCGAGGCTGGCTAACATCAGAACTGCCTTCAGAAACCTGTGTAAGGAATCTTTCAGAACCTTGTATACCACGTATGTAAGACCAATCCTGGAGTATGCGGCCCCAGCATGGAGCCTGTACCTTGTCAAGCATAAGACGAAACTGGATAAAGTTCAGAGGTATGCCACTAGGCTAGTCCCAGACCTAAGAAGCATGAGTTACGAGAAAAGGTTGAAGAAACTGCACCTCACGTCGCTGGAAGACAGAAGAGCTCGGGGAGACATGATACCCACATACAAGATTCTCAGGGGAATTGACAGGATAGACAAGGATAGAAGATTTTACACGGGTGGCACACGCACAAGGGGACACAGGTGGAAGCTGAGTACCCAAATGAGCCACAGACTCATTAGAAAGAACTTTTTCAGTGTCAGAGTAGTTAGTAAAATGAATGCATTAGGCAGTGATGTGGTGGAGGCTGACTCCATACACAGTTTCAAATGTGGATATGATAGAGCCCAATAGGCTCAGGAATCTGTACACCGGTTGATTGACGGTTGAGAGGTGGGACCAAAGAGCCAGAGCTCAACCTCTGCAAGCACTAATAGGTGAATACACACACACACAGGGGGCCTCGTAGCCTGGGGCCAGATTCACGAAAGCACTTACGCAAGCACTTACGAACGTGTACATCTATCGTTAATCTTTGACGGCTTTGGTTACATTTATTAAACAGTTTACAAGCATGAAAACTTGCCAATCAACTGTTGTTATTGTTATAAACAGCCTCCTGGTGCTTCGGAGCTCATTAACTGTTTAATAATTGTAAACAAAGCCGCCAAAGATTCAGAAAAGATGTACAGGTTCGTAAGTGCTTTCGTAAGTGCTTTCGTGAATCTGGCCCCTGGTGGATAGCGCGCAGGACTCGTAATTCTGTGGCGCGGGTTCGATTCCCGCACGAGGCAGAAACAAATGGGCAAGGTTTCTTTCACCCTGAATGCCCCTGTTACCTAGCAGTAAATCGGTACCTGGGAGTTAGTCAGCTGTCACGGGCTGCTTCCTGGTGTGTGTGTGTGTGTGTGTGTGTGTGGGGTGTGGAAAAAAAATGTATTTAGTAAACAGTTGATTGATAGTTGAGAGGCGGGCCGAAAGAACAGAGCTCAACCCCCGCAAACACAACTAGGTGAATACACGCACACGCACACACACACACACACACACACACACACACACACACACACACACACACACACACACACACACACACACGCACACGCGCGGCGTGCAAGCGTGAACTTCAGATACATTTCGCGTTTCCAGGATTCCCGCATGAATTACTGGACTCTGGCAAGCGAAGCCGGTAGAGTGCGCGCCAGGCCCACATAGTTGACATTTCCCGAGGCCAAAGTCGCCGTGGGAATGTGATGAGAACTGTAATACCTGTGTAGGCTCCTTCCAGTATGTCTCTACCTGTGTAGGCTCCCTCCAGTATGTGTCCCTACCTGTGTAGGCTCCCTCCAGTATGTGTCCCTACCTGTGTAGGCTCCCTCCAGTCTATGTCACTATCTGTGTAGGCTCCCTCCAGTCTATGTCACTATCTGTGTAGGCTCCCTCCAGTCTATGTCACTGCCAGTGTAGGCTCCCTCCAGTCTATGTCACTATCTGTGTACGCTCCCTCCAGTCTGTGTCACTATCTGTGTAGGCTCCCTCCAGTCTGTGTCACTATCTATGTAGGTTCCCTCCAGTCTATGTCACTACCTGTGTAGGCTCCCTCCAGTCTATGTCACTATCTGTGTAGGCTCCCTCCAGTCTATCTTAATATAATGCAAAGAAGAAGCATAACCAGCTCACCAGCTCCAATCGGAATTTCTGCTGAATACCATGAAGAGTGTAGTGTGTAGTGTGGAGAGAGGTCGTGACACCTAGGTCTGCTCTGCCTCTGTCCCAACAGGGTCGTTGTCAAGTCCAGCAGGGAAGGTCCCAGCTAGGGACCACTACTGCCCACTGATGGTCCTGAGCTACAACAAATGACTATGCTTGCCACAGCTGTGTGGTGATCACTGATGACGACGGTGACTCTCGTCCTCTTAGTTAGGCTCAGTTATCCAGGTTGGCCTGGTGGGGGGGGGGGAATTTGGGCCAATCAACCTCTGGAGAGTTGTTAAGACCAGCCAGTATACTTCAGTCTCTGACACCTCAGACGTGAAGTAAACTCTCAGGGTTACACCTAGTAGTGGATCTTGCGTCTTTCTGAGTGGTAAACTGTTTACACAACTGGTGGATCTAATGTGCCACAGAGAGATTTACCAATATACCTTATTTTTATTTTGTCTCTGTGGCAGCTCCGGTGGTACCAGAAGGCAGGTAATCAGGCCAATTTACCACTCAGGAAACAGTACGACAATGCGCAACAACAACCCAAGTACTCAGTTTATTGCGAATGTTGAATGTGAGTCTGCTATTATCATCAACATTACAGACTCCCAGAGGTACTTGTAGCCGAGCCTAAGGCTAGCAGTGGTAACATCTAGAAGTATGCTAACCTTATTGGATGACCCATAGACGTGCGGTTCTTCCTGCATAATAGAATGATGACAGAAGGATGAACTATTGTGAATTTCACTTTGCCTCAAGTCAAACGAGATTTTGTTGCTGTTCCCGGAATGCCGGAATCTCAGGCTGCTCTAAGGCAGTCCAAGGTGGTAATCAATTCCCTCTTTATGAGCGAAGGTTTTGGCCAACTCATCAGTTCTATCATGCATTCGAAGACCAATATGTGAAAGAATCTACAGGAAACAAACTCTGACTCCATCATTGATTATTTCATTATATTTGGGTCTAGCTTCAGACTCAAGCAGGTCACAGTTATGCCTTGGGGAGCTGAGGGCAGTCAAGGATGACAAGGAGTCACTTACAATTAACGTGTCAACTTTGGAATCATATACGCACTCGAGTGCGTATATGATTCCAAAGTTTTAGGCGCATATGATTATATGCGCCTAAAGAAGCAAGCTCTAAAATCAAGCCGTTTATCACGTGTGAACTATGAATGTGGTGTACTAACTCAAATCTAAACATATTAAGACAGACACATTTTGTTTATAAAGAAGAAAGTGCAATACAGTTGGGTCAAATACCAGACGTAATATCCATTTCCAACATATGTATTTCCTAAATATTTACTACTAAATATGATATTTTCCATATTTTCAAACATTTATCTTTTAAAAATGGTCTCCTTTATTGTAACATATAAAAAAAATTGTCAAACAGCTTCCACAAGACGGCCCACACCATGCTCTTGGCAGCACTGGAGGTGCAACACATTCCTCAACTCGAATGTAGCAGGATATTGGAAACGATATTTGTGGCGACGACCTTTCCAGCACCAGGCATCATGTCCAGCTTGGCGGGAAGATCCCGCTTATCCCTGCCATCATGGAGGACCCTGAGAATAATGACGTCCAGAAGATGCTGCCACTCAATATTGGTCAAGAGAGAGAAATTGTCGGAGGCTGAGCGGAGTGGTGTATGGATAGTGGCTTCCTGCCTGCTCTTACACACCCAATCATGCCTCACGAAGACACGAATGGTAGCTTTATCTACGGCTCAGTGTGGGAGACGAAAGTTGTGAAGCCTAGCACATACTAAATTTAGCGCGTTTGTGAAATTTTATTGACTTTCATGCTCACATCCAGGAGATTAATGTAAATAATTACATAAAACAAACTTGGCTACTAAAATGAAAAACTCCTTAGTTGCTGATTGTTGTGAGAAGCTGGATTACTTCTCTGACATAATCGACTTGCGTGTTTATGGTGTATAACAGGTCACTGGAATCGGGAGTCCCAATATAAAAAGGGTGACAGGCAAGAGGCATTGAACTACAGGCCAGTTTCCCTACCGTATATACCGTGCAAGGTGATGGAGAAAATCTTAAGGGAAAAGCTCATAAAATATATGGAGAAAAGAAGGTTTGTAATACACCATCAGCATGGGTTCATAGACGGTAAATCGTGCCTCATGGGTTTAATTTCCTATGACCATGCGACAAAAATTAGGCATGAAAGAGAAGGGTGGGCTGACTGATTTTCTTAGACTGTGAGAAAGCCTTTGACACAGTACCCCATAAAAAGCTGTTACAATGGTTGTAGAAATAGGCAAGTATAAAAGGTAAGGTGCTCCAGTGGATAAGGGAGCATTTAAACAACAGGAAACAGCGAGTAACTGTGAGGGGGAAGACATCAGAGTGGCGAGATGTCACCGGCAGAGTCCCACAGGGCTCTATACTTGGACCCATCCTGTTTCTGATATATGTAAACGATCTTCCAGAGGGTATCGGCTCATTCTTCTCAATGTTTGCTGATTATACAAAAATTATAAGAAAAAACAGAATCCTGATTCTAATCTAACTTCTGTTTGTTTGAAGTAACACATAAATTCAAACGAGTGTTAGAAACTTGTTTCTAACATAAGACAAAGTTAGAGAAGATTCAGAAGAATGCCACCAGACCAGTCCAAGAAATGAATAACGAGGAATGGTTACGGGATCTATAGCCTCAGGTCCCTGGAAGACATAAGAGTAAGGGAAGACATGATCACAACCTACAAAATTCTCAGAGGAATTGACAGCATGGACAAAAACAAACTATTAATCATGTGTGCAACACGAACAAGGGGGGGGGGACACAGGTGTAAACTGAGTAACTAAATGAGCCACAGAGACATTAACAAACAAAATTCAGTGTCAGAGTAGTTAACAGATGGAATGCATCAGGCAGTGATGTGATGGAAGCAGACTCCATACACAGTTTCATATGTAGATGTGATAGAGCCCAGTAGGCTCAGGAACTTGTACACCAGTTGAATGACGGTTGAGAGACGGGACCAAAGAGCAAGAGCTCAACCCCCGCAAGCACATCTAGGTGAGTACTCACTTCTCAACTTCCAGGAACAACTCTGATCAAAAGCTTTTTTAACGTTTCTTGGCTCTGGCTTTACAAAAACATTCTATTGGACACCTGAAGGACTTTTATTATTGAAAAGCTCAACATTTTCGCTGTATTTATACGTGTTTCACTTACTAATGTGCAATAATATTCTACTGAGAGTTGTGTTATCTTCTGTGTTAGTGGTCGTTCCATAACTCGTTTAATTAATGAACAAATTAATTAATGTCTCCCAATTAAACAACTGATCATTTGACTACTTCTTAAGACATGTATGAAAGGATGAGAGAGACTCACTGTGTGAGGGTAACAGAGAGCAGCATCCAGTCATCCCAAGGCCTCTCCTCTCGGGGTTTAACCAAGGCTGCTTCTCAATATTTTAACAAAACTTTCTTTAACGTTCCTTCCCCCCCCTTACCCACCTCCCTTTTTCCCACCTTACCCACCTCCCTTTTACCCCCTCCTCCACCCTAAAACCCCTTTCCACAACCCCCCCCCCCCGCACACCTCCCTTCAACATCAGCCCCAAATTTGTCTGCAAACAATGTTTCAACAGAATTTTCACAACGAGCAATTTACTAACGTTATCACTAAATAAATCAGAGATAATAATTATGGTGTTAACATTACTTTTGGAGTTAATGTTATCAAAATAAACAAACACTTTTCAAAACCAATTATGAATATAAAACTATCAGCAACTGATCACATTTTAATATAATTCTGAATGTGGGAATTTGACGAGTAATGTTTTACTGAGGAACCACTTGGAGTGGACGGTAGAGCGGTCTCGCTCCATGCAAGTCGGCGTTCAATCCTCGACCGTTCAAGTAATTGGGCACCATTCCTTCCCCCCGTCCCATCCCAAATCCTTATCCCACCCAAGTGCTATATAGTAGTAATGGTTCGGCGCTTTTTCCTGAAAGTTCCCTTCCCTTCTCATCATATTACCAGTAGCTATAGCACCCATATAGGAACTTGTAGAAGGAAGAAAATGTGAGAGAGAGAGAGAGAGAGAGAGAGAGAGAGAGAGAGAGAGAGAGAGAGAGAGAGAGAGAGAGAGAGAGAGAGAGAGAGAGAGAGAGAGAGAGAGAGAGAGAGAGGAAGAGAGAGAGAGAGGGAAAGAGAGAGAGAGAGAGAGAGAGAGAGAGAGAGAGAGAGAGAGAGAGAGAGAGAGAGAGAGAGAGAGAGAGAGAGAGAGAGAGAGAGAGAGATAGAGAGAGAGAGAAAGAGAGAGAGAGAGTATCTTTCTTGGTGACGGGTGTATATGATACTTGAATCGTGAGGTACAGATGAAGAGGAATATCAGCGACAGGTAGATTACATTTATAAGAAATGTTCAGTTTGATGAGAGTGCAGAGATTTTTATTCAACCAAGGAGTGAGTCGGTATGTTGGCACCACTCAATAGAGTATTAACCACACGATTTTCTGTGAACATTGCAGGAGATGAAGGGTCTCTCATGACATTAATGCCAAAGGTCGTCTTGTCTTGCATGATTATATCTAGAATGTTGTAAGCTTCAGTTGTCCCTCATGTTAATGGTTCTTGAGCATCTTGCGGCACCAAGAATTACCCCTCATGGCTTCTTTCTGTATTCCTTCTAGTTTGTTTAAAACAGAGGCGCGGGCAAGTTAGCTGCATGGCATGGTAATCAACTAGAGATCTTACAAATATCAAGTAAAATATTCTAGAATATTTAACATTGATACCAATATATCTACCAGTAAGTGTTTTCAGTGGTTTAAGTCTTTCATTTAACTTATAATGTTGATCGTTTACTCTGCCACTGTTGATACCTACTCCAAGGTATTTGTGCTGCCCATTTGTTTCCATGTTTCAATAGTTGACTTTGAGAGCTAAAGGAGATATCTGTTCTTCTGTCAGGGATGAAAATCTCTAGATTTAGTTACAAAGAGAGCAAGACTGTTCAATACTTTTACCAGCGAGTGAATAAGGTAGAACTTGCAGTTTAGTTTGGGTATTTGCAATATACAAATGTTACCATCATAACAGATGGCAGTTTCATCAGCTAGTGTGGGAATGGTAAGTAATAATATGTTCATCAGGACATTGAAGAGTGTTGAGCCAAGAACTCCACCCTGGAGTGTACTAAACTCGAAGGTTGCAGAATGTATACTGTTGATCCCCTTGTAAAGTCTTGAGGCGGTTCTCATCCTCATCAATGTCAACAGTCTAAACTACAAGAGAGGTAATGTAATTATAAGGAGAAAGCGCTAAGCCATTACGACTATATAGCAACTAGCCTCCAGAAGAGACAAGCTGTTCTAAGATGATCTGTTTGTCGTACCAAGAGCAGTATGCAGATCAATAAATGACTCCTGAGAACTCAGTTCCTGCCTAATAAACTATTCGTCAAAGCGAGTTTGAGTGCTTCTTCCTGGAAGGAAACCACTCCTTAGGGGCTAACTGGGGTCCAGTCTGATACATTAACCTGTCCAGGATGATCCTCCCAAGAACTTTACACATACAGGAAGTCAGAGAGATGCTCTGAATTTTGGTAAATTTGACTTGCGTGTGGGTACCAAACCGAGGTGGTACCTGTGTATTGACCCCACGCACACGTCAGGACACAGAGATGGTGGTACCTGAGTATTGACCCCACACACAAGTCAGGACACAGAGATGGTGGTACCTGAGTATTGACCCCACGCACACGTCAGGACACAGAGATGGTGGTACCTGAGTATTGACCCCACACACACGTCAGGACACAGAGATGGTGGTACCTGAGTATTGACCCCACACACAAGTCGACATTGTCAGTCGAATGAAGAATTTGTGGGCGACCTGGAAGAGGTAAACTCCAGACGCCATTTTGAGGTCGGTAAGCAAGCGTCGTCACTCCTGCCCTTTAATTACCACAGTTTGCCTAGTACAGAGAGGATAAGTGCCCAGAGATCTTATCCTCATGTTCAGATATACGAATTAGTCATGCATGTAGTGGATACTGAGGGAGCTAGACCTCACCCCACTGGAGGAGAGGAAGCACAGGGGGGACATGACAGAGATATACAAGATTCTAATAGGAAATTACAATGTAGGCAATGAAGCATTGTTCAAACCTAGAAGCAACAGAACTACCTAGCACAGATGAAAGCTTAAGACACCCATGAGCTCCAGAGACGTCAGGAAGAATTTATTTAGTGTTGCAATTGCCGACATGTGGAGAGGCAACACAGGACCTGCTGGATGCTACTCAACACGGTATGATATGAATGTCTTGGGAGAAAATGTGGGAACTGAGTTAATGCAATATACTAAGAATGTTCGGATGGAGGAGGTAGGCGGCGATGCTCGGCTCTACTAGCATATTAGGTCAGTACATACACACTCACACGCACTCTTCCCTCTCTCCCACTCACTCTTCCCTCTCTCCCACGTCGCACTCTTCCCTCTCTCCCACGTCGCACTCTTCCCTCTCTCCCACGTCGCACTCTTCCCTCTCTCCCACGTCGCACTCTTCCTACATACTCTTCTCACCCTCATATGGAGTCTTCCCACACACTCCTCCCACTCTCACACGGACTCCCACTCTACCAAACAACTTTCATAAGCCAGACAACAACAGCCTTTCCTGCTTATCAAAGTTTCCAGTCTGGTTCCCACGTGGCCTGACCTGCCAGCTTTGTGTTCGTGGGAGTACTCACCTAGTCCTGCTCGCCTAGATGTGCTTATGGTGGTTGAGCTTCGGCTCTTTGCTCCCGCCTCTCGACTGTAAATCAACAGGTGTACAGACTGCTGAGCCATTGGGACTCTTTCATATCTATACTTGAAACTGTCAGTGGAGTCAGCCTCCACCACATCATTGCCTAATGCATTTCATTTGTTAACTACTCAGACACTGAAAAAATTCCTTCTAATATCTCTGTAGTGCATCTGGGTACTCAGTTTCAATCTGTGTCCCGTAGGGCGTATTTCTCTTGTGTTAAAAAATTGCCTTCATCTACCCTATCAATTCCTCTGAGAATCTTTTACGTGTTGATCATATCTCCTCTAACTCTTCTTCCAGCGACGTGAGATTCAGTTCCCGTAGTCTCTCCTCGTAGTTCATAACCCTCAGCTCGGGGGCTAGTCTGGGGGCATCCCTCTGAACCTTCTCCAATTTAGTCATGAGCTTGACTAGATTGGGGCTCTACTTAGGAGCTGCATACTCCAGGATCGGTCTGACATATGTCGTATATAAGGTTCTAAATTATTACTTACAATCTAGCATATGCCGCTGATGTTATCCTCTTGATGTGGGCTTCAGAGGACAGGTCTGGTGTGATATCAACCCCCCCCCCCTGTGCTAGCAGGGGTGGAGCCTCACCCCCCCCCCCTGTGCTGGCAGGGGTGCAGCTTCAACCCCCCCCCCAGTGCTGGCAGGGGTGGAGCCTCACCCCCCCTGTGCTGACAGGGGTGGAGCCTCACCCCCCTGAACTGGCAGGGGTGGAGCCTCACCCCCCCTGTGCTGGCAGGGGTGGAGCCTCACCCCCTGTGCTGGCAGGGGTGGAGCCTCACCCCCCTGTGCTAGCAGGGGCGGAGCCTCACCCCCCCTGTGCTGGCAGGGGTGGAGCCTCACCCCCCTGTGCCAGCAGGGGTGGAGCCTCACCCCCCTGAACTGGCAGGGGTGGAGCCTCACCCCCCCTGTGCTGGCAGGGGTGGAGCCTCACCCCCCTGTGCTGGCAGGGGTGGAGCCTCACCCCCCTGTGCTAGCAGGGGCGGAGCCTCACCCCCCCTGTGCTGGCAGGGGTGGAGCCTCACCCCCCTGTGCTAGCAGGGGTGGAGCCTCACCCCCCTGTGCTGGCAGGGGTGGAGCCTCACCCCCCCCCCTGTGCTGGCAGGGGTGGAGCCTCACCCCCCTGTGCTAGCAGGGGTGGAGCCTCACCCCCCCTGTGCTGGCAGGGGTGGAGCCTCACCCCCCTGTGCTGGCAGGGGTGGAGCCTCACCCCCCTGTGCTGGCAGGGGTGGAGCCTCACCCCCCTGTGCTGGCAGGGGTGGAGCCTCACCTCGCCACTCAGGTATCGCTCGGTAAATACTCCAACTCATTTCCTTCTTGCACTTGATCATATATATTTTACAAACTGTTTAATAAGCGAGTTGTTTTAATCAACGTGGCTAATAAATGTTTACAACTCGATCCCCTTGTTCAACTATTTCGTATCTTGGACGTCATTTATGTGTCATATTTTGTCGATCCCCCTTACAATTTTGTATGTCCTTATGATGTCTCCTCCTTAGAGAAGACTTCCTAAAACAGCGGGACTATGTTTGTTTATCCTAGCACTATTTCTAGTGCTTCTCAGTTCTTCAACAGCCATTGTTACTTGCTTTTTGACATTCTCTAGCACCGTTTTGAGTTTTTTTTTATTGGGGCAAGTGTTCAGTACTAAAACTGCATACTTCAGTGTGTGGTATGTCAGAGGGGCATACTTCAGTGTGTGGTGTGTCAGAGGGGGCATACTTCAGTGTGTGGTGTGTCAGAGTGGCATACTTCAGTGTGTGGTTTGTCAGAGTGGCATACTTCAGTGTGTGGTTTGTCAGAGTGGCATACTTCAGTGTTTGGTATGTCAGAGGGGCATACTTCAGTGTGTGGTGTGTCAGAGGGGGCATACTTCAGTGTGTGGTGTGTCAGAGTGGCATACTTCAGTGTGTGGTTTGTCAGAGTGGCATACTTCAGTGTTTGGTATGTCAGAGGGGCATACTTCAGTGTGTGGTATGCCAGAGTGGCATACTTCAGTGTGTGGTATGTCAGAGTGGCACACTTCAGTGTGTGGTATGTCAGAGTGGCATACTTCAGTGTGTGGTATGTCAGATGGGCAATATACTTCTAGAGAAGTCCATACGAGCACCATACAAGTCCATACGAGCACCATACAAGTCCATATGAGGACCATACAAGTCCATACGTGCACATACAAGTCTATACGTGCACATACAAGTCCATACGAGCACCATACAAGTCCATATGAGGACCATACAAGTCCATACGTGCACATACAAGTCTATACGTGCACATACAAGTCCATACGAGCACCATACAAGTCCATATGAGGACCATACAAGTCCATACGTGCACATACAAGTCTGTACGTGCACATACAAGTCCATACGTGCACCATACAAGTACAGCTGAATATGAACAATAATACCTTGAGATTAAATTAATTAAGCTGGTGTCCCAGCCCGTCCTCTTAAGGCTACCCAATGTCAAGAAACATTCGTACTAAAGTTCCCTTATCCTAACCTACCAGAGGACCCAAAACAGAAAACGGGACAGTATGTCAATTTCGCAAGATGCTCCCATTTTCTAGTACGACAATGTTTGGCCTTAGGTGGAGTATACGTCAAAATGCGACGCTCTATTAGGAGTTCGGGTTGGGTGCCGAGGATCCACCCAGAATCTTAGCAGACTTTATGATTTGTGGTCAACCAGGCTGTTAGACGCCGCTGCTCGCAGCCTGACATATTTATTACAGCGCGAGACATTAAAAGACAATTAAAGAATATAAAGATATACTTAAGGGATATTAAGATCTAATTAGGACTAATATTAGTAAGGAGCAGACGAGGTCAACACTCACCAAGCACCAGGAGGCAGACGAGGGTGGTGGGGAGTCCAGGGGTCATCTTGGGGGCGTTTCGCAGGCTGCCCACACCATGCCTGAAGAGGTCAAAGGTCACGGGTCAGTTAGTGCTGTAATGAGACGAGGCAGAGTGACTGGTGAACAATTGTCTCACATACACAGTACATGAAGGCACATGAACAGTATACCTATACATATTAACATATGCAGTTATATAAATACACATTAATATATCAAGATTACAAATACACATTACAATATACACTATACAAATTCACATTTAGAGTACACAAGTACTCATACAGTATTTCAGTATGCAAGCACATATATAAATACAGTATAGTATACAAATACACGACCAAACTCATTACTGTATTTACATATATGTATATATTAGCAGCAGGTTTTCATTTATACATGTTTCTCTGAATATGTCTGCATATTCTGTATTGATTCTTTTCTTGTTTAGGGCTTCTATCCCTCTGACTAGTGCTCTTGCATCTTGGTTTAGTTGGAAGAAGATTTCTCCAAATGTTACCTTTGTTCTAGGTGAAGAAAAATATTTTACTGTGGAATATATTACACATTATAAATTTACACAACGTTTCGAACCAACATGGTTCATTCTCAAGTGAAGGGGATAGTGCTGGCATATTGGATTTATACCATAAGGGAGGTCAGGTGCATAAAACATGAAAGTGAGGAGTACATCGTAAAGGAAGAAGAGGGCATAAATGGGGGAAGGATAGGGGGACGTAAATAGGGACGAAGCACATACAAAGATTAATCAGGTGTAGTGGGCATGTCATGTTGAGCAGCGTCTTCTATGTTCTTCTATCTTCACGTTCTGGTCTTGTTCTTACTCTCATGGTGGGTAGAGGAAATAGTTCCGTAATTTGGGTATTTATGGTGGATTGTTTTATTTGTATGTGGATTACTTCAAGAACTCGTAATCTTCTTACATCTTGGGTTTTGTCTATTATACAAGTGTTTTTATTCATCATTTCTCTTATTAGGGTGATGTCATGGGCTTGTCTCATGTGATTCCTGGAGGCACCGGATTGAAGATGACAGGTCAAACACCTCGTCAGCTTGGTCGACGTCATACCTATGTACTTGGACTAAAGGTTAAATCCTTCGTGGGGACAAGTGTACATGTATACACCGTTTGACTGCTCTAAAGGGTTATCCATCGGCTTCGGACTGTTTTTAATGAGGAGATCGATAGTCTTCTTTGTTTTATAAAATATGATTAGGTCTGTGTTTTGGTTAGGGTTCAAAACCCTATGTTTTGGTTCAAAACATACCTAATCATATTCTATAAATCATATTCTGGGGTGTGCTGTCACACTCCAGCACCACTGTCACACCCCAGCACCATCCCACCACTGTCAGAACCATAATATGTGACTGTGAACCATAATATGTGACTGAGAACCATAATATGTGACTGAGAACCATAATATGTGACTGAGAACCATAATATGTGACTGAGAACCATAATATGTGACTGTGAACCATAATATGTGACCTAGAACCATAATATGTGACTGAGAACCATAATATGTGACTGAGAACCATAATATGTGACTGTGAACCATAATATGTGGCCTAGAACCATAATATGTGACTGAGAACCATAATGTGACTGAGAACCATAATATGTGACTGAGAACCATAATATGTGACTGAGAACCATAATATGTGACTGAGAACCATAATATGTGACTGAGAACCATAATATGTGACTGAGAACCATAATATGTGACTGAGAACCATAATATGTGACTGAGAACCATAATATGTGACTGTGAAGATATAAGGTAATCAATAAGATAATCATGAGAAGGGAAGTGCGTATAACCACTAGGACCATCGGAGAGTTCGAACGCCGACCCAGCAAGAAGCGAGGTCGTCGCTGTACCGACCAGTGCAAGCGGATTCAAATAATACCAGAACCTTGGATGATAATTAGCAGAATACTCGTCTGTGAGTTTTAAAGTACTTTGATACGGTCTTATGAAACAAAAACTGAGAGTTATGGGTGTGTAAGAAATTGTAAAATGAAAAATGCTGTGCTCTTCACTGACGACTTCGTAAAATTAGAGCCAGAGTGCAGGACTATGAGTCACAATAATGCGGTTGAAGATATAATGACAAACCACACACCAGAAAATGGAGAAATTACGACGTTTCGGTCCGTCCTGGACCATTATAAAGTCGTGTGCGATATGACATACTACTTCATTATGGTTCAGGAAGGACCGAAACGTCGTCGTTTCGCTATCTTGTGATGTGTGGTTTGGTCATCATAGAGTCGGTATCTGTGCCTGCTCAGTCCACTCTCTGGCCTGGTGACTCGCGGCGTCCAGTGCCTCGTCCCCAGCATGCTGTGAGGTTTATAATGGTTTTTCCTGCAGAGTTTCAACGGACGAGGAAAATGATATTTTATCTCCGAATTCAGGTTATCGCCTGCATATAAATGGGTCAATTATGTAAACACTGAGTTCTGGTAAGGTTTGGCATCACTTTAAGTGTGGAATATGTGGTCATAGACGGCCGTGAAGTGCTGGACTCAGCTTACACAAAATATTTAATTTAGATAACATAACAAGAAAGGATATGATATTTCGTATCATGTATGAAATATACATTTAAATTAGGGTCTTGATGTACATTTGGTTTTGTTTTCGATTGACAGTCGAAGATCCCTGGTTCGATTCTCGGGAGGGACAGAAACAGTTGGGCACGTTTCCTTTCATCTAATGAACTGTTCCGCTGGACTAGCGAATAACTGTTAATATAGCATCTTAATATGAACATGAGGTTTACATAGCATCGAGGAAGTTACATATGGTGTATGTACAGATTACATCAGAAAAATGTTGACCCCCTGAGGGATTCGACCCGGACAGCCCCTTGGCATGTCCAGTACTGTACCACTCGGCCACACTGACTGCAAAAGTATTGGAAGTTGTCTGACCCTTAACCCAAGACCCGACAGCTCTCGTTGACTATTTTGGGCACAGAAATTACATCAAATCATTTCATCATGCTGGTGCCGCGTGAGTAACAGTTGTGCGTTGAGCTTGAATGGTCCCCAAGCCAACATGCATTAGAAAACTCTTGACCTCTAAAGGATTCGAACCAGGACAGCCAGAGCCGGATTCAGGCAATTGCTAAGAGTTTTCTGGTGCATGTTGGCTTGGGGGACCATTCAAGCTCTTACAAGGTTGTTGTTGTTGTCTTAGATTCAGCTAATCAGAAAAAGTTCCAAATAGCACGGGCTACGGTGACCTCGTAAGTGGAGGCTATTTGGAGCCTCTTACAAGGTTGCTGTTTAAGATTCGCTACTTGGAACAAAAAGTTCCAAGTAGCACGGGCTATGGTGAGCCCGTTGAGGACTTACTGGCACAGGAGCGGGGCTGTAACTTGTCTTACAGCCCCGCTCTTTTCTTACAAGGAAAAATGTAGACATATATAAGTGTGGGTACTCCTCACTCTACGAGTCACCTAACTCCCTTAATTGTAGCGAGCGGCGAAGGGAAGGGTGAGGTAAAAGTTTCTGTCTTTGTCAGACCGAGACTGGAGGCGATGCTTCGGAATAGTGTCACATTTTTCCCAGTAACTGTTGTTGGGTACGTGCCCATCATTGTTGGGTCATAACTGGTATAAAATAAACGTATCTCATGACACTGCAACATCACCCTCGCAAAAATCTCTCAATGCCATGTGACTCGAATCATAATGATGATGATAATGAATATACCCACAAGGGCTTTGATGAGGGTTCGAACCTATGCGCTGGATGATCCTAGACGCGCTCTAGGCAACTGTACACTTGAGTTGTTCATTGGATATATCAGGTTATTGTGATTTCTGTGTGTAATAATAATAATAATAATAATATTGATAACAATAATAATTTACTTATTTTATATTAAAAACTTCTGTACTGATGTTGCCAAAATAAACAAAAATCTAATCATAATATTTACTCTTTAAAAACAAAAAACTTTGATGTATATTTTTCACTTTACTTTATGCATGGTGTGTTGAAGCGACTGTGTGAGTAAGTGTTCTTACTCACACAGAGTCTCTCTCTCTCTCTTAGAGCTGAGAGAGAGAGAGAGAGAGAGAGAGAGAGAGAGAGAGAGAGAGAGAGAGAGAGAGAGAGAGAGAGAGAGAGAGAGAGAGAGAGAGAGAGAGACGGACAGACAGACAGACAGACAGACAGAGAGACAGAGAGACAGAGAGACAGGCCTTAATCACAATGTTTACACTCACGCTCATAAATTAACTCAGCCTCTCAACAAGTGCGTCTCAGTTCTACGCTAAGGTCCCTAACGGCCAATTACAAAGTACTATGAAAGCAGCGGTTCACAAAACTGCACATTTGTAATGCCGCAGTTGGCTAGTTGAGGCGGGTTGCTTGGGTTGGTGCGTTTCAGGTTAACTTGGCACTTTGTATCTGTACATTGTGGTAAACCAGGAGAACAGCTAGACAATCGACGACGAAATGTGCTGGTTCCTCTTTGCCATGATTCTTGCTTTCTCATGCGCGGCCACACGTTGCCCAAGCGGTCTCGCTCCTTATTACGCCGAGGAACTTGACTAATACAAGAGGGTGACGAGGTCAGCACCACTCCCCAAGAATCACTCCCATAGATATGTCTTATTTTAATTTCCCAGCCCAACTTTTAGTCTTAGTCAACAAAGACACCGTGGGAGGAAAGCCTTACCCTTTTGATTGGGTCAAGATTCTCATCACTGATTTGACAGTCGACCAGATGCTGTCTCTCTATGGCGCTCTTGACTGTGTTACACAGTTTAGCCACCCACAGCGGTACCTTGATGGACACAGTCAAGCCACTTATGTCAGAACCTTGTTATAGAGAGTTAAGGGAAGGGAACTACCAGAAGAATGCGCCAAGCTTTTACGACTATATAGCACTTGGAAGGGATCAGGATAACGATTTGGGAGGGGATAGAGGGAAGGAATGGTGCCCAACCTCTTGGACGGTCGGGGATTGAACGCCGACCTGCAGGAACCCAGACCGTCGCTCTACCGTCCAGCCCAAGTGGTTTAGAGAGAGAGAGAGAGAGAGAGAGAGAGAGAGAGAGAGAGAGAGAGAGAGAGAGGAGAGAGAGAGAGAGAGAGAGAGAGAGAGAGAGAGAGAGAGAGAGAGAGAGAGAGAGACAGACAGACAGACAGACAGACAGAGAGACAGACGTACATACATCTATTTTATAGATATAAATACTGAGTATTTCACTAGTGAGGGAAATCACACTAACATGGGTTGAAATAAGGGTAAGAGAGATTGCTGCGTGCACGCTGACCAAGATACTGACTAGACCAAGAATCAGTTCACTAAAAGATATAATCACTGGAGCACGAACTCCAGACAGAAGAGCTTCCAATAGCAAAAGCTGGACCCACTGTGCAATAAACACCATCAATACTCTCGAGATCACAAACACAATCACTAAGAGAGTGTCGAGCAAATACTTGCAGACTTTGTTATGCAAGCCCCTTGGAGATCCCTGCAAGCAAGATTATGGCTCTTGAAAGAAAAAAAGAACCAGACTAATCCCCATCTGCTACACAACATTGCACAGGTGAATATAGAAGCAAACTTTGTACCTGACAGCTTCACATAGTTCACAGACGGATCAGTAGACCAGCAGAGACACTACTCGAACCTACAGTTAAGGTGGGAAAGCCTCGAGTGAGAGCCAGATTCTACACACATGTCATTTTAGAGAGAGGAATATACATTTTACGTGTATACGATTCTTAGGCTCTATTGCCTCCATTCTTAGACTCTAGTGCCTTCATTATAAGGCACTAGTGCCTTCATTATTAGGCTCTAGTGTATTCTTAGGTTACCAGAGGCTACGAATGGAGGCACCGTATCTCCATTCTTAGGCTCTAGTGCTTCCGTTTTTAAAGCTCTAGTGCCTTCTTTCTTATGATTTAGTACCTTCTTAGCCTTTAATGCTTCCATTCTTAGGCTCTAATGCCTTCATTTTTTAGGCTCCAGTGTCTTCATTCTTAGGATAGGATAATCCTATCCTATCCAGTGTCTTCATTCTTAGGATAATCTTATTACCGTAAGAATGAGGGCACTGGAACCTGCAATTACTCTATACTTAGTCTCTAATGACTCCATTCTTAGGCTCCAATGACTGTATTCATCGGCTCTAATGACTCCATTCTTAGGCTTGGGTGCCTCTATTCTTGGGCAATTCTTGGGTGGTGAGTGATGGTGAGAGATGCAGCATGGTGGTGAGTGATGGTGAGAGATGCAGCATGGTGAGTGATGGTGAGAGATGCTGCATGGTGGTGAGTGATGGTGAGAGATACAGCATGGTGGTGAGTGATGGTGAGAGATGCTGCATGGTGGTGAGTGATGGTGAGAGATGCTGCATGGTGGTGAGTGATGGTGAGAGATGCAGTCTGATGGTGAGTGACACAGCAGGATAATGAAAGTGAGTCCCACTTGATAGTTTTCAATGGTGTCAGGTATACTGCTCAATACACTGGTGTCAGGTATACTGCCCAATACACTGGTGTCAGGTGTAGACTTTCCTTATAACGCGCTCAGTGCAACGTCACTAACCTGGAGAGTTACTGACTATGCTGCAACAGACGTTTGTGGGGAAATTGTTTGATTCATGTGAAGGAAAACCTGGAATTCAAGAAATATATAGAGAAAGTCGACTGAGAAGTAGAGAGAGACGAGCGGATGGACAGACGGAGAGCGAGAGTAGACAGTGGAGGAGGAGAGACGGAGAGCGAGAGTAGACAGTGGAGGAGGAGAGACGGAGAGCGAGAGTAGACAGTGGAGGAGGAGGAGAGACGGAGAGCGAGAGTAGACAGTGGAGGAGGAGAGACGGAGAGCGAGAGTAGACAGTGGAGGAGGAGAGACGGAGAGCGAGAGTAGACAGTGGAGGAGGAGGAGGAGGAGAGAAGCAGAGGATGAAATAATCTGGAGCAGGCGCCGGGAATTATGGAAATCACTTGACGTGGCTGGTGATGAAGTGGTATAATTTGCTGGTGAGAAAAGTGGCTCTTGTATTATCATTACTCGACCCACTTGGTGACTAACTCTGCCAGGACACACGCACGCACGCACGTGAGTGACACGCACGCACGCACGTGAGTGACACACACGCACGCACACTGTTTATATATTATTGAGGCTCAAGGAAGAAACTTTTACTTCCCCGCCATAATTTTGGGGTAGAAGTGTAGGTGGTGATATGATCATGCTGGAGGCAGCCCGCTGCCAACTTCTCTCTAACACTCAAAAGATAAACACGTGACTGTGTGTGTGGGCGTGTGTGTGTGTGTGTGTGTGTGTCTGCAGGATCGAGCTGTTAGCTCTTGGACCCCGCCTTTCTAACTGTCGGTTGTCTAATGTACGGACTCCGGACTTATTTTCCCTGTCGTATGTACACACACACACACACACACACACACTCTCTCTCTCTCTCTCTCTCTCTCTCTCTCTCTCTCTCTCTCTCTCTCTCTCTCTCTCTCTCTCTCTCTCTCTCTCTCTCTCTCTCTCCACACATCTCGGAATGTAGTCCGTAGCAAATCTCTAACTCCTAAGTACCTATTTACTGCTGGGTGAACAGAGGTATTAGGTGAAGGAAACAATGTCCATTTGTCTTCGGCTTCAACCGGAAATCGAACCCGAGGCCTATGAACTACGACTCCCGAGAACTGTCCACTGAGCTGCGAGGATCTGTAAAGTATGTCTTCCAACATCCTCCGCTTGGGAGAGAGATGTGGTGCGTGAGGTTGACACAGAGGTGTGTCGCTCAGGCGCCACATCTCAAGAGGCCAGGGGGGGGGGACAGGGGATGATCCAGATATCAAATTCATCTTTGACGGATCTATCCTCCAGCAAGAGGTGTATAAAGTCCCCAGGCGAGGACACGCTGGGGACCTACACGTGGAAGACTCACCCAGGTTCAATAACACAATAAAGGCTCTACAATAAAATAAATGTTGTGTGCACTTTTGCCAGACTAAGGTATAAACTTCTTTACTAATAATTACTAATTACAGCATACGCGAGATGTGTAAAACATCACACTGAGCGACTGTAACCAATCCTTAGTAATTTAAAATTCATTCTCAATGACGGCACCCCATCCGAAGGTTCTCAATGACGGCACCCCATCCGAAGGTTCTCAATGACGGCACCCCATCCCAAGGTTCTCAATGACGGCACCCCATCCGAAGGTTCTCAATGACGGCACCCCATCCGAAGGTTCTCAATGACGGCACCCCATCCCAAGGTTCTCAATGACGGCACCCCATCCCAAGGTTCTCAATGACGGCACCCCATCCCAAGGTTCTCAATGACGGCACGCCATCCGAAGGTTCTCAATGACGGCACCCCATCCGAAGGTTCTCAATGACGGCACCCCATCCGAAGGTTCTCAATGACGGCACCCCATCCGAAGGTTCTCAATGACGGCACCCCATCCCAAGGTTCTCAATGACGGCACCCCATCCCAAGGTTCTCAATGACGGCACCCCATCCCAAGGTTCTCAATGACGGCACCCCATCCCAAGGTTCTCAATGACGGCACCCCATCCCAAGGTTCTCAATGACGGCACCCCATCCGAAGGTTCTCAATGACGGCACCCCATCCGAAGGTTCTCAATGACGGCACCCCATCCCAAGGTTCTCAATGACGGCACCCCATCCGAAGGTTCTCAATGACGGCACCCCATCCGAAGGTTCTCAATGACGGCACCCCATCCGAAGGTTCTCAATGACGGCACCCCATCCCAAGGTTCTCAATGACGGCACCCCATCCCAAGGTTCTCAATGACGGCACCCCATCCCAAGGTTCTCAATGACGGCACCCCATCCGAAGGTTCTCAATGACGGCACCCCATCCCAAGGTTCTCAATGACGGCACCCCATCCCAAGGTTCTCAATGACGGCACCCCATCCCAAGGTTCTCAATGACGGCACCCCATCCCAAGGTTCTCAATGACGGCACCCCATCCCAAGGTTCTCAATGACGGCACCCCATCCCAAGGTTCTCAATGACGGCACCCCATCCCAAGGTTCTCAATGACGGCACCCCATCCCAAGGTTCTCAATGACGGCACCCCATCCGAAGGTTCTCAATGACGGCACCCCATCCGAAGGTTCTCAATGACGGCACCCCATCCGAAGGTTCTCAATGACGGCACCCCATCCGAAGGTTCTCAATGACGGCACCCCATCCGAAGGTTCTCAATGACGGCACCCCATCCGAAGGTTCTCAATGACGGCACCCCATCCGAAGGTTCTCAATGACGGCACCCCATCCGAAGGTTCTCAATGACGGCACCCCATCCCAAGGTTCTCAATGACGGCACCCCATCCGAAGGTTCTCAATGACGGCACCCCATCCCAAGGTTCTCAATGACGGCACGCCATCCGAAGGTTCTCAATGACGGCACCCCATCCCAAGGTTCTCAATGACGGCACCCCATCCGAAGGTTCTCAATGACGGCACCCCATCCCAAGGTTCTCAATGACGGCACCCCATCCGAAGGTTCTCAATGACGGCACCCCATCCGAAGGTTCTCAATGACGGCACCCCATCCGAAGGTTCTCAATGACGGCACCCCATCCGAAGGCGATGTAAACTTCATTTCGAGTAATTGCATCAAAACCCAAGAGGTGTAAAATTCATTCCAAGAGATTGCACCTAAAAGGTGCAATCGCGAGAGGCATAAAAATAATTGTGAGATATTCTACCCTCCGAAAATGACGTAAAATTCATTCTGAGTAAATGAATCCAACTTCGGGAGGTTTAAAGTTAATTCCACGAGAGAGATCACCTTCAGTACACAAGAGTACAGACCACACATTAACAGGTAATTTCCAACCCTCTGTTGTTTTATTATGTATCATAACCCATAATGTGAATGTTATGAGTTGAAACTCAAGATTATTTGCATGATCTGACCTGAAGTTATATGTTATAACACGGGACGAAGTATACAGTACGGGCAGGCGGCTGCTTCCACTATATTTTGATTGCTGCGGACCGAAACGTCGTCGTCTCTTCAATTTCTAGTGTGTGATTTGCTCAACAGGATATCATCTGCGTAGGTACTAGTAATTCTTATAGAACGTGTTGGGACTGACTTTAGTAAGGCATTTATTCGTTCACTATAAATGTTGGGGCGTAATACTTCGCCGTGAAGGGCAGCTAGTTGTATTTAGTTTCACTTCTGTTGACTTCGAACAGTGCAGAGGACTTTCGGTTGGTAAGATAACCGGTAATCCACTATCATAATTGTGGATTACTATTATTATAACACAACATTTCTTGATGTGAAAAAGTCTTTTGTTATTGTTAACATGGAAGGTATTTCATATGAATTAGCTAGAATGGATATATAAGTAGTCACTTGTTACGATGGGCTACATAGTGTAGCACTCTAAGGTTATCATGGGTGATACTGTCCTCATCAGGAGCAGTGTTACTGTCCCTGGTGACCGTCCTCACCAGGAGCAGTGTTACTGTCCCCTGGTGACCGTCCTCACCAGGAGCAGTGTTACTGTCCCTGGTGACCGTCCTCACCAGGAGCAGTGTTACTGTCCCCTGGTGACCGTCCTCACCAGGAGCAGTGTTACTGTCCCCTGTGACCGTCCTCACCAGGAGCAGTGTTACTGTCCCTGGTGACCGTCCTCACCAGGAACAGTGTTATTGTCCCCTGGTGACTGTCCTCGCCAGGAGCAGTGTTACTGTCCCCTGGTGAAAATGTGACCAACGTTCTTCTGTTTTCAGAATAGTGGATTATTATGAGAGAGAGAGAGAGAGAGAGAGAGAGAGAGAGAGAATCTAATTTATTCTGAAACTTTTCTATTTCCAGTCTCCATCTCTCTCTACACGCAAATTCACTTAATCTTTAATCTGGTTAAATCCGGCGAGGTATTTGGCGTGGATACAAGAACAGTTCCTGAGTGATATCAGTAAGTTGGTCTGTTGTTGTTGTTGGTGCTTGTGCTCTCTAAATGAGTGACGGGGCCAGTTGGGCGTTGTTGACCTGCAGGTCTCTCACAGTACCGTCATACCGTGCAAGAGATCTCACGCTCCATGCTCACTTAGCTCGGGCGTGTCACTGTTAACGGCAGATGATTGTAGGTAGATGATACTCACTGGAATATTTTTATGAGTTCCAAGCCTCGGTGCAGTTGTACTAGTGATGGTGAAGCTTACTCCAGAAGAACTATTACTTCAGGAGAAGGCAGAGTTAGTCACCAAGTGGGTCGAGTAATGATAATACAAGAGCCACTTTTCTCACCAGCAAATTATACCACTTCATCAACAGCCACGTCAAGTGATTTCCATAATTCCCGGCGCCTGCTCCAGATTATTTCATCCTCTGCTTCTCTCCTCCTCCTCCTCCTCCATTGTCTACGAAGAGGAAGTATGCAGACAAGGAGTGGCTGAAGTATGTTGACCAAACCACACACTAGAAAGTGAAGGGACGACGACGTTTCGGTCCGTCTTGGACCATTCTCAAGTCATTTGAGGGACGAAACAATGAAGGGTCGAAACGTCGTCGTCCCTTCACTTTCTAGTGTGTGGTTTGGTCAACTTACTCCGATACTTTCTGGATTGCAGTAATGGTGGTTAAGCTCACACCTACACCATCCCATCTTCATCAGAGGTGGCTAAGCTTCCCATCTACACCTTCAGTGGTGGTCAAGCTCACATACAAAAATTAAGACTAAACAAAAATAGTACAAAAAGTGGCTTATTGGGTTCCATTGCCAAATATTGATACGATCGACCACACAGCTGCAAAAGCTACTATCAAAACAGGAGGACTGTTGGGCTTCACCAGGCAGAGCAGCAACAAGTACCCTCAACAGCAGGGTACTGTTGGGCTTCACCAGGCAGAGCAGCAACAAGTACCCTCAACAGCAGGGTACAGAGAAAACAAGGGCTTTGCAAAAATAGATAAGAGTAAAAGGGTAGCAAAAAAAGTCAATCTAGTCCACAGGAAAATATAAGCAACCACAAACAAAGTGGTTTTTCCACCATAAAGAAAAACGCTTTTGGTTTTTCACACAAACCACAAGCCATTCATCAAGCCATTCATCGTGACACACAAGCCATTCATCAAGCCATTCATCGTGACACACAAGCCATTCATCGTGACACACAAGCCATTCACCGTGACACACAAGCCATTCATCGTGACACACAAGCCATTCATCGTGACACACAAGCCATTAATCATCACACGTGACACGTGAAAAATATATTTCCAACGAGAGGAAAATTGAAGGTGATAACAGCCAGCAACAACAAGTTAGGAGAGAAAGTGGCGGGAGATATCACTCACCTCAGCCGATACCAACAGTGAGAAACAAACAATACAAAATACAGAAATCACGCGGTTTAGGCGTCAGCAGTATGTCAGGCGATAACATTGTGAGTGCTGTCTGGGGCGACGGAAGGAAGGAAGGAAGGAAGGAAGGAAGGAAGGAAGGAAGGAAGGAAGGAAGGAAGGAAGGAAGGAAGGAAGGAAGGAAGGAAAGAAGGAAGGAAGGAAGGAAGTATGCAGACAGGCAGGGAGGGGTAAAGAGACAGAAGGGAGGTAAGCACGAACGCCGGGAGGGAGGCAGGAACGGGGGTTGGGAGGTTGGAGGTTGGAGTTGTTGTTTTTCTCTCTCAGAGTACCTATTGCACCTCTGCTCTTCAACGGGGGATTTCTGCACATCCTGCCATGCCTACTGGTCTCATGTGGTGTTATTTCTGTGTGCAGGTTTGGACCCAGCCCCTCTACTATTTTCCATGTGTAAATTATTGTGCCTCTCTCCCGCCTTCGCTCAAAAGAATACAGATTTAGGCATTTTAGCCGGTCCCAATATTTTAGATGTTTTACTGAGTGGTTTCTAGCAGTAAATGATCTCTGCACGCTCTCCAAGTCAGCAATTTCTCCAGCAATGAAAGGGGCTGTCATTATGTAACAGTATTCCACTCTAGAGAGCACTAGCGTCTTGAAGAGTATCATCATTGGAATAGGATCTCTAGTTTGAAAAGTTCTTGTTATTCAACCTGTCATTTTTCTTGCAGTTGTGATGGCTACTTTATTGTGTACTTTAAAGGTAAGGTCTTCCGACATGAGTACACCCAAATCCTTTTTCGTTCTATGTCATGATTTGATTGCGTTTTGTACGTGGTTTCTGTTTTTATATTTTCATTTTTTCCGAAGCGCAAGAGCTGGAAATTATCTTCATTAAATACCATGTTATATTCTGTAGCCCATTGAAAGACCTGATTTACATCTGATTGGAGGTTTGCTGTGCTCTCTATGTTGTTGACGCTCATAAAAATTCTAGTGTCATCTGCAAAGGTTGATCACAGCTGGAAGGTCATCACCCAACTATTAGGGATATGTGCACAGGGGTGTGAATATGTTGAGGTCGGTCTTACTGTATGTACAATATATCTACTATTTTTCTCAGTTGCCTTGTGTTGATCTTGGTGATTAACCATCTGATTAAGTATATCTTTTTGTCTACCTGCAACAGGTGAGGGGGTAAAATAATCAAGGTGCCCTACAAGGGTCAGATCATTACCAGCGAGGGAATGCCTTGTACACTTGTCTAGGGTTCAGAAGATTAACCTGCATCACACATTTTAGTGTCCCAGTGACTGTCTTTGATCATCTGGGTCTCAGTGACAATTAATAATGTAATAATGACAATTCTTATTGCCAGCAGAACAGTGACAACGATCCCTGCCGTGTGTGAGTTGGGCACAGTTCTGGCAAGACGCTCTCTTGATTAACTTAAGAGTCAAGCTCCCTGTGTATTAGTAAGTCTATTATGTAAACCTAGTATTAATAACAGAGACAGTTCCCTACATACTGCCTCTGCACCTAATTCTGTTTAATTATTGGGTACCAATATGGGGGTTTTGATATGGGTATCAAGACCCCATAGCCTTCAGCACTAACATGAAATTTGGTGCGAGAACCCTCAGAGTCATTCTCTAGGGAAGAGTTTATGTATTTGAGGAAGGCTGATGACCCAGTGAAGGGAGGTACCTGTATGTTCACCTGGCGGTGAAGGGAAGTACCTGTATGTTCACCTGGAGGTGAAGGGAGGTACCTGCATGCTCACCTGGGGGTGAAGGGAGGTACCTGTATGCTCACCTGGAGGTTAGTGTCGTGCGACACCCACTCTCCACCTGATACTGTGAATCTCGGCAGTTGCTGTCGGATATAATTAATGCTAATTGATAGCCTGTGTAGCGACCAACACTGGGACTGATGGTGTTGCGTGCAGTTGTTGTCGTTGCTGACAATTATACCCCTCACACAAGAGCTGTGTACATGTCAATAACTGTATGGTAAGAATGTTTTACTGCTACTGTTGTTCTTACTAACATACGGTTTTTAACAGTATATATAACCTATTAAATTGTATCATGTGTGTAGTAATTTGTCCAAGAATGTAGGTGTTATTTACACTACAATGCACCTGTTTAGTCCAGCCCGGATAGTATTGATTTGAGCAAGTTGCTACAAATAAAGTTCTCTAATGATGTCGAATTATTATTCTAGGCATTATGTTTGATACTATTACGAGTTGTATTATCCTAACCGTTATAGATCTAAATCTATAAGAAAGAATGTCTGTCTTTCTGTCTGTTGAAAGTTGGAAAGTCAGATGCTTAGTACTATCCTCACCCAACTTTGCAGGGGGACTGGTCAGCCGGCCGGGATGGACACAGACTGGGTCGAGGTCACCAGATTTCAAGAAGGGACAGCATGCCCCTGTTATAGACTGACCCCCAAGACTGATTTTAGTATTACCCGCTAACTACACCTGGCTCAATGTTAGAAAAAAATCCCCTCCCAAAAATGTTTATAGTAATATGAAAAATTAAGCACTGAGCTGGGAAAACAAATTTCTAAGGATCATACTTTGCTTACAGTAAGATAAAGCAGGTAACCCTCCCACACCTTCAAAGGCTCTCTCAACCTCTGCCCCTTTCTCAAAGCTAAACACTATTATATTGTTTAATATTTCACACCACGAGGCAAACATGCAAACCTGCACTTGCAAACTTCTTATCCATGTGCATTAAAACATTGTGCAAATATATGTTTTCACATGCATGTATATTTTGTGCTCAAAACCTTAAGCCTTCTGCTAACAAGTAGACCTGCTCACAAATGTGCAAACATTGTGCTCATAAATATGTTGACTTTGTACACACATGTACACTTTGTGCACACAAATATGTAAATCTTTTACGTAGACACATGTACACCTCGTACTCGCAAACATGTAAAGCTTATACTAACACACATGTAAACCTCGTGCTCACAAACATGTAAAGCTTATACTAACACTCATGTAAACCTCGTACTCACAAACATGTAAAGCTTATACTCACACACATGTAAACCTCGTACTCGCAAACATGTAAAGCTTATACTAACACACATGTAAACCTCGTGCTCACAAACATGTAAAGCTTATACTAACACACATGTAAACCTCGTGCTCACAAACATGTAAAGCTTATACTAACACACATGTAAACCTCGTGCTCACAAACATGTAAAGCTTATACTAACACACATGTAAACCTCGTGCTCACAAACATGTAAAGCTTATACTCACACACATGTAAACCTCGTGCTCACAAACATGTTAATTCAACATTCACAAAGTCAGGCGAGGGAAATGACCTGCATAAACAACTAATGTTAAAAGTCTCGTATGGATGGATTACTTGGGAAAATCTAACAACAAACGCATCAAAGCAACGGCCGTGGCAACTGACAAGCAATAAACACACTTTCAAAAACTTCAAACCTTTCCCAAATTGGAGTAAAATTCTCAAGCCATCGAAGTTCTGAAAACAAATAAAAATCTATGTATAAAATCTCTTACGATTTTATGGGCCAGCCAGATGTCTTGGTCGGCTTATTTCACCGGTATTTGCAAAGCGGAATTTCGTTCACAAATACCTGGTAAGCTGGGAGGATCTGTATGTAAATGTGTGTGTGGCTTATTGTGTGTAGTTATGGCTGTGTGGCGGCCTGGGTCACCCTGAGCTGGGGGTACCTATCAGGGGCCAGATTCATGAAGCAGTTACGCAAGCACTTATGAACCTGTACATCTTTTCTCAATCTTTGGCGGTTTTGTTTACAATTATTAAACAGTTAATGAGCTCCGAAGCACCAGGAGGCTGTTTTTTTAACAATAACAACAGTTGATTGGGAAGGTTTCATGCTTGTAAACTGTTTAATAAATGTAACCAGAGTCGTCAAAGATTGAGGAAAGATGTACACGTTCGTAAGTGCTTGCGTAACTGCTTCGTGAATCCGGGTCCTGGTCACTACACGCTGGTACGCCTAGGCTTGAGCTCCCTCACTCCTTCCCTCTCTACCTCCTTTCCTTACTCCTTCCCTCTCTAACTCCTTTCCTTACTCCTTCCCTCTCTAACTCCTTTCCTTACTCCTTCCCTCTCTACCTCCTTTCCTTACTCCTTCCCTCTCTAACTCCTTTCCTTACTCCGTCCCTCTCTACCTCCCTCGCTCCTTCCCTCTCTACCTCTTTCCCTCCCTACTAATCATGTCCTTATTGCAAATATGCGTCCGGGAGTGTTATAAGAAGCCGCATTTTCCATGCCAGTTATTCACATTCTACTTTTTGTTTATTTCATCATAGCGGCGTAAACCACTGTGGTGTGAACCACTGTGGCGTGAACCACTGTGGCGTGAACCACTGTGGCGTGAACCACTGTGGCGTGTACCACTGTGGCGTGAACCACTGTGGCGTGAACCACTGTGGAGTGAACCACTGTGGAGTGAACCACTGTGGTGTGAACCACTGTGGAGTGAACCACTGTGGAGTGAACCACTGTGGCGTGAACCACTGTGGTGTGAACCACTGTGGTGTGAACCACTGTGGTGTGAACCACTGTGGCGTGAACCACTGTGGCGTGAACCACTGTGGCGTGAACCACTGTGGCGTGTACCACTGTGGCGTGAACCACTGTGGAGTGAACCACTGTGGCGTGAACCACTGTGGCGTGAACCACTGTGGCGTGAACCACTGTGGCGTGAACCACTGTGGCGTGAACCACTGTGGCGTGAACCACTGTGGCGTGAACCACTGTGGAGTGAACCACTGTGGAGTGAACCACTGTGGAGTGAACCACTGTGGTGTGAACCACTGTGGAGTGAACCACTGTGGAGTGAACCACTGTGGCGTGAACCACTGTGGTGTGAACCACTGTGGCGTGAACCACTGTGGTGTGAACCACTGTGGTGTGAACCACTGTGGCGTGAACCACTGTGGCGTGAACCACTGTGGCGTGAACCACTGTGGCGTGAACCACTGTGGAGTGAACCACTGTGGAGTGAACCACTGTGGTGTGAACCACTGTGGTGTGAACCACTGTGGAGTGAACCACTGTGGAGTGAACCACTGTGGTGTGAACCACTGTGGAGTGAACCACTGTGGTGTGAACCACTGTGGCGTGAAAACCACTGTAGCGTGAACCACTGTAGCGTTAACCACTGTAGCGTGAACCACTATGGAGTGAACCACTGTGGAGAGAACAACTGTGGTGTAAACCACTGTGGTGTGAACCACTGTGGTGTGAACCACTGTGGAGTGAACCACTGTGGTGTAAACCACTGTGGTGTGAACCACTGTGGAGTGAACCACTGTGGAGAGAACAACTGTGGTGTAAACCACTGTGGTGTGAACCACTGTGGCGTGAACCACTGTGGCGTGAACCGCAGTAGAGATTTCCACTACAGTTTTAAACCACTGGAGAGTAGAACACTTTGGCGTGAACAAGTGTCATTTGATCCACTGCTGACTAAAACAGTTGTATGAACCACTGGGACATGAACCACTGTAGTCTGAACCACTGCCTCGATCTTAATGAGGCTTCATACACTAACTTGCTGTGAAGCGCTAGAGTGGACACACTCGTGAGTGGAGCGTCAATGTTGCCCGGACAACTGCATCGAAAATTACACAGTATTGCTTCCTGAACCATTTCCCCCGGTAATGAGGCTTCTTCCATTAGTGTATGATTTAATGACCTTTTTACAGTTACAGACCCCCCCCCCCCCCCCACGGGTTTGCCCCATACCCCTTCCCTCGACCCCTAATGGATTGCACAATGTGTGTCAATGCCCCACTTCCCCAAACTGTCGAAAATATTATCATCACTACCAGTCCTATTAGCTACCAGTGTGACTTTTAAAAGATGCCAATAGTTTGTAGGAACATTACAGCGAAAAAAAATGGATTTTATCATATTGAAAACGGTAAATCACAAATACACAAGCTAGTGAGATTTCCACTATTTTTTGGGGGAAATTATTTGATTGCATGTTTTGGGGAGTCGAACCGTAGTATCCAGGTAGAGTTTATGTCGGGGTTATCTTGAGATCTTGAGGTTATCTTGAGATGATTTCGGGGCTTAGTGTCCCCGCGGCCCGGTCCTCGACCAGGCCTCCACCCCCAGAAAGCAGCCCGTGACAGCTGACTAACACCCAGGTACCTATTTTACTGTCGGGGTTAGTTAATTCTAATATAACGACGCTCCTGTTTTAAAATTGTTTTAAGAAATTGAGTTCTATAATCCCATTGTTACGTTTTCATACTCCCAAGAGGGTCGGGATATCGCTAGTTAAGAACCACTGCGTTAATGGGTCTTGAACCACTGGTTAAATGACGCTACGAGCCACAACCACCGCCGCGCAACCCGTCCTCACACTATTCTGATTAAAGCAGCGGCCGTACTCCAAAGACGCATTCATCAATTTTAACATACTATATATTAAAATTTGATTTATTCTCATATATAAATTAATATTATTATACACAACAATTCTATGTATAGTTAGGTTAGGTTAGGTGTTTAGGTTCTGTTGGCGATTATTTGTATTTGATGTAGGTGGCCGAAATATTTATAGAATTGTGGTTAGAAAAGAGAACGTGAGCGAAGCACTTGTTCTGGAAGTGTTCGGACGTCATGAGGTGTAAGTCGTGTGTAAACCGCTTTTCATTCATAAAAAAGTGTTTGGCGGCTGGATTAACGAGCTTGGATCTTTGTATGCGAGGCCAAATGTAAACAATGGCTAAATATTTGTTAATCCAGCCGCCAAACCCCTTTTTTATGAATGAAAAACGTTTACGTACGACTCAACTGATGTGACTCAACCGACACCCGGGTCGGCCTGGGGTGTCTGGGGTCGGCCTGGGGTGTTTGGGGTCGGCCTGGGGTGTCTGGGGTCGGCCTGGGGTGTTTGGGGTCGGCCTGGTGTGTCTGGGGTCGGCCAGGTGTCTCTGGGGTCGGCCTGGTGTGTCTGGGGTCGGCCTGGGGTGTCTGGGGTCGGCCTGGTGTGTCTGGGGTCGGCCTGGGGTGTCTGGGGTCATCGGCCTGGTGTGTCTGGGGTCGGCCTGGTGTGTCTGGGGTCGGCCAGGTGTGTCTGGGGTCGGCCTGGTGTGTCTGGGGTCGGCCAGATGTGTCTGGGGTCGGCCTGGTGTGTCTGGGGTCGGCCAGGTGTGTCTGGGGTCGGCCAGGTGTGTCTGGGGTCGGCCTGGTGTGTCTGGGGTCGGCATGGTGTTTATACATCAATGAAGCATATTTATACATCAAACAATGATGCATACTTATACATCAACAATGATGCATATTTATACATCAAACAATGATGCATATTTATACATCAATGATGTATATTTATACATCAAACAATGATGCATATTTATACATCAAACAATGATGCATATTTATACATCAACAATGATGCATATTTATACATCAAACAATGATGCATATTTATACATCAATGATGTATATTTATACATCAAACAATGATGTATATTTATACATCAAACAATGATGCATATTTATACATCAAACAATGATGTATATTTATACATCAAACAATGAAGCATATTTATACATCAAACAATGATGTATATTTATACATCAAACAATGATGTATATTTATACATCAAACAATGATGTATATTTATACATCAAACAATGATGTATATTTATACATCAAACAATGATGTATATTTATACATCAAACAATGATGTATATTTATACATCAAACAATGATGCATATTTATACATCAATGTTTGATGTATAATCAACACAGACACGACCCGAATGACACAACAACCAATACACACAATACCATGAGGGAAAAAATGCCATCAATCTCCCGCCAGACATAATTCAGGATTCCCCATTGAAACAATTTCCATAAATCTCCGACGACCTTCATTCCCTAAATCGAAAAAATCCCGTGAGAGGCGCTGATAAATCCCCACTTAGCCGCCTCCACAAAAAATTAACATCGGCACATAGAAAGAAAAAGTTAATGGTAAAAATCTCACAATATACAATGGCCCTTGCAACCATCGAGACGGGGGTCCCCGCTCCCTTGTGTGGAACAGACGGGTTGACAGGCCATCTTAAATATTAGCCAGGAAAAGAAAGATGCCAAAAGAAATTAAAAAAAGGATAACAGAGAGACGGGTCAGAGTGACGGGTCAGAGGGACGGGTCAGAGAGGGGGACGGGTCAGAGGGAGGGACGGGTCAGAGAGGGGGACGGGTCAGAGGGAGGGACGGGTCAGAGGGAGGGACGGGTCAGAGGGAGGGACGGGTCAGACGGAGGGACGGGTCAGACGGAGGGGCGGGTCATAGGGAGGGACGGGTCATAGGGAGGGACGGGTCAGACGGAGGGACGGGTCAGACGGAGGGACGGGTCAGACGGAGGGACGGGTCATAGGGAGGGACGGGTCAGACGGAGGGACGGGTCAGACGGAGGGACGGGTCAGACGGAGGGACGGGTCAGACGGAGGGACGGGTCAGAGAGGGGGACGGGTCAGAGGGAGGGACGGGTCAGAGAGGGGCGGGTTAGACGGAGGGACGGGTCAGACGGAGGGACGGGTCAGACGGAGGGACGGGTCAGACAGAGGGACGGGTCAGACGGAGGGACGGGTCAGACAGAGGGACGGGTCAGACGGAGAGACGGGTCAGACAGAGGGACGTCTGCGAGGCACTACACATCAAGAAGTCAACACCAGCAATCAACAGCCAATTAATGCACAACTATATTCTACCCACCTCAAGACTCCGCTCCAATATAGAAGCATCAAGAAATATGGACCAATAAGCTTTCTACAATCACTTCCATTCAATACCAATTGTTTCGTGTTCTGTCTTGTGTTTAGGAATTTAATACCCTATTAAAACCACCTCGCCCCATCCACCTCACTCAAATGTAGATATAAACAAATCGAAGATGTGTAAGTTCTATTCAGATGTGTATGTGTAAACTAAAGTCTTTGAAAATGTAATAAGTTTTACGAAACGCGCCCAAGTGTCGCGTCAGACTAGAAATAAAAATGAATTTTGGAGAATTGATTTTTGAATTACCACCAACAGTGAAAAGAAACGTACGAAAGATCGAGAAAATTCGTGTTAGAATTATTAATCTTACTTTTTCGGTCATATTTAATAATATATGTCTACAGGAAAGACTGCTACCAATATATATATATATATATATATAATTTCATCAACACAAGACAGAACACGAAACAATGGGTATTGAAATATATATATATATATATATATATATATATATATATATATATATATATATATATATATATATATATATATATATATATATATATATATATATATATTCGGTAAGGGGATGGTGTTATTACAATCACATAAACCTTAAAGATACATTAATGTTTTCCAACAGGCCCTGTGATCGTTCCCAGGAAGGTAATAAATGCCTAGTAATACGACCCCGGCACTGAAACTGGGGAGGAGGCTGTTGCGATCGAAGGCTTATGGTGACATTAACGAAGCCTCGCTCATAACTCCCTGAATAATATCCCATCAAATATTGCAGCAGCTCTTGCTCCTCTCAACATGCAGTTGCCATCAAATTTACATGTACTTTGTATATTAATTAATTTGTTTACAATAATGCATTGATTGGATGATTCTCAGTCTGTGTAACACACAATAGCTATATGCATTTTTTTTTCTTTTGTTAACTCTTTTCAAACATGCGCCGTTTAGGGGTCAAGGAACATAATGTGACACGGGCCGCAAATGTCAACGAGGGCTGGAGCGACCACGGGGACACCCAGCAGAGATGACAAGATGTGGTTTATGATCACTGCTCACCATAAACAACAATCCTCTGGCCACTTATTATTAATAAAAGCCTATAATCTTGATATATTTATCCCCCAATACCCCTCCGCGTCCCCTGACGGCGTGGGCTACACAACGGGTCCATGGCCATGCTTGGTAACTATCCTCCCCCACTACAGCACCAGCTCCTAACAGGGAATCACAGGCTCAATTTAATTTGCATGGAGGGCTCACCGAGGTTTCTGGAGCAGACACGAGGAAAGACATTACAGGGAAATTGTTAACTTGTCTGACCATGTTGGGTGTTTTGGGCTCTCCAGTGGTCAAGCTCCTGGGCCAAACTACACACTAATATTACCTGCTTCATCATAATTAAGAAAACGTAATAATTAAGAAAAATTATATATATATATATATATATATATATATATATATATATATATATATATATATATATATATTATATATATATCATTCACCTGGGATCTAGGAGACTCGAACCGTAGACGCCACAACCGAGCTATTGAGTAGTGTTAATAAGGAAAGTTTCCAAAATCAGCAGTTTTTCATAATTCAACAAGTCTCCAGACACCAAACAGAACGCCTTGAAGGAAACCAACGTCGTCTATGCCTTCACATGCCCACTTGGGGACTGTAAGTCCCAGAGATACGGTACAGTATCTCTGTACTGTACCGTACAGCTACAGTATACCCAGAAGTATATAGGCAAGACAACAACGTCTCTTTCCAGGCGATTAACAATGCATAAGCAACAGGGCTCCATCAAGGACCATATAATCTCACACAACCTGAGCATCACCAGAGACATCTTAACAAACAACATTGAAATAATCGATAAATACAGCGATAGCAGTAGACTCGACATCAGCTAGGCACTACTCATCAAAAAGTCTACACCAGCAATCAACAATCGGGGTCCAGACCCCGAGTTAACACAGAGACAGGATCCAATGACCCTGCCTAAGACACACAAGCAGCCTATCAATATCCCTATGTTATGTCATTCATTCAATTGTTTCATCCACTTTTTCTGTACCACCTCACACAAAGAGAATATAAGAATGTGCAAAAGCATGGTAAATTAGTCTTTGAGAATGTAAGTAGTGACCTTGTGAAACGCATCCCTATGCGTCAGACCAAAAATAAAGGTGTGAAAATTAACTTTGTAAAGTTAAATTTTAAACCTTCTCCGAGAGTGAAAAACAATTAAGAAATATTGAAAAGATTCGTGTTAGAATTATTAATCTTACCCACACTGTCATATTCAAAAATATATTATGTTTATATATATATATATATATATATATATATATATATATATATATATATATATATATATATATATATATATATATATATATATATATATATATATATATGTATGTGTGTGTGTGTGTGTGTGTGTGTGTGTATGTTGTACCTAGTAGCCAGAACACAGTATTCGGCTTGTGGGTGGGTAGCCTGTGGACGGGTAGCCTGTGGATGGGTAGCCTGTGGATGGGTAGCCTGTGGACGGGTAGCCTGTGGGTGGGTAGCCTGTGGGTGGGTAGCCTGTGGATGGGTAGCCTGTGGATGGGTAGCCTGTGGACGGGTAGCCTGTGGGTGGGTAGCCTGTGGGTGGGTAGCCTGTGGGTGGGTAGCCTGTGGGTGGGTAGCCTGTGGACGGGTAGCCTGTGGGTGGGTAGCCTGTGGATGGGTAGCCTGTGGGTGGGTAGCCTGTGGGTGGGTAGCCTGTGGGTGGGTAGCCTGTGGGTGGGTAGCCTGTGGATGGGTAGCCTGTGGATGGGTAGCCTGTGGGTGGGTAGCCTGTGGGTGGGTAGCCTGTGGGTGGGTAGCCTGTGGGTGGGTAGCCTGTGGATGGGTAGCCTGTGGGTGGGTAGCCTGTGGGTGGGTAGTCTGTGGACAAGTAGCCTGTGGATGGGTAGCCTGTGGGTGGGTAGCCTGTGGGTGGGTAGCCTGTGGGTGGGTAGCCTGTGGATGGGTAGCCTGTGGGTGGGTAGCCTGTGGGTGGGTAGTCTGTGGACAAGTAGCCTGTGGATGGGTAGCCTGTGGGTGGGTAGCCTGTGGGTGGGTAGCCTGTGGGTGGGTAGCCTGTGGACGGGTAGCCTGTGGACGAGTAGCCTGTGGATGGGTAGTCTGTGGACGGGTAGCCTGTGGATGGGTAGCCTGTGGACGAGTAGCCTGTGGATGGGTAGTCTGTGGACGGGTAGCCTGTGGATGGGTAGCCTGTGGATGGGCAGCCTGTGGATGGGTAGCCTGTGGATGGGTAGCCTGTGGATGGGTAGCCTGTGGATGGGTAGCCTGTGGATGGGTAGCCTGTGGATGGGTAGCCTGTGGATGGGTTGCCTGTGGGTGGGTAGCCTGTGGACGGGTAGCCTGTATATCCTGTATATCCTTTCACTGATATCTTGTGGACGGCTGTCTTGTGGACAGGTCAGCCTGTCCTAAGATTTCCCGTCAAGAAACTGTCGTATTAATGTGCCCTGATCCTAACCTACCACAGGACCCACAACAGAAAACAGAATGTCAATTTCGCGAGCCGCTACCATTTTCTAGTACACTAATTTACGGCCTAAGGGAAAGTATACGTCAAAATACGACGTGCTATCAGGAGGACGGGATGGACAGGTAGCCTGTGAACGGGATGGTTACCTTGAGGTGCTTTCGGGGCGTAGCGTCCCCGCGGCCCGGTCGTCGACCAGGTCGCCTGGTTGCTGGACTGATCAACCAGGATGTTGGACGCGGCTGCTCGCAGCCTGACGTACAAATCACAGCCTGGTTGATGCCTGGATGCCTATGGACGCAGAAGAGAGCAGCCTCGCAACCCCTGTTGGACCCTCTGAACTGCTCCCTATTACTGAAGGACAATTTCCACTCCCATCATACGTCTATTAGGAGGAAGTTTGTGGTGGGTGAGCGAGCGCGGCCAGGGAGGGAGTAGCTATAGTCTGGCCTGCCTCGCATGGCAGCCTCGTTGGCTACGACTTGTCAATACCCAAACTGTCTCCGTACCCACAGATATAGAGTTTAGACCACCTTCTTATCTTGAGGTTCTCTTGAGATGATTTCGAGGCTTAGCGTCCCCGCGGCCCGGTCCTCGACCAGGCCTCCTTTTTGTTACATCCCTTCCCCCCCAGGAAGCAGCCCGTAGCAGCTGTCTAACTCCCAGGTACCTATTTACTACTAGGTGAACAGGGCCATCAGGGTGAAAGAAACTGCTCAGGGATAGAACCCGGAACCTTAGGAATATGAATCCGGAGCGCTGTCCACTCAGCCGTCAGGCCCCCACCTTCATGTATTTCACATCTGTCCATCTTTTACGCGAAACGTTATAATTCCATTTAATATTTTGGTCGTAACACACCAGCCTCGCACCCGTGCTTCAGGGTGGGGCTCGACTGACACATCTTTAAGGAGACTTGCAATGTGTTCCTACTAATAGTCAGTGAACGATCGTGAACCTCAAACTCATTAGAGTTGGGATCCTGATGAATAGACAATAGGATAAACATTCTCGGTGTCGCTAAACAGTTGTGTAACGAGTTTTTGTTACGTTTCAGTACCAAAGACCTACTGTCTCTAAGTCACGTTATCCTTATAGAGCCGCACCCCATGGGTCTGTACCCTAATAGAACACCCCCATGGGTCTGTACCCTAATAGAACAGCCCCCATGGGTCTGTACCCTAATAGAACAGCCCCCATGGGTCTGTACCCTAATAGAACAGCCCTCATGGGTCTGTACCCTAATAGAACAGCCCCCATGGGTCTGTACCCTAATAGAACAGCCCTCATGGGTCTGTACCCTAATAGAACAGCCCCCATGGGTCTGTACCCTAATAGAACAGCCCTCATGGGTCTGTACCCTAATAGAACAGCCCCCATGGGTCTGTACCCTAATAGAACAGCCCCCATGGGTCTGTACCCTAATAGAACAGCCCTCATGGGTCTGTACCCTAATAGAACAGCCCCCATGGGTCTGTACCCTAATAGAACAGCCCCCATGGGTCTGTACCCTAATAGAACAGCCCTCATGGGTCTGTACCCTAATAGAACATCCCCCCTCAGGCTGTACAGTACTAAACCAGCACGATATAATCCTATTCACAACGCATCCTCAATCGTAGGCCATGGAAACTACGTCGTTTTAACTTTCGTGCATCTTACCAGAACCTGAAAATAGTTGTGCTACTGACAAAACTGTTTTTAAGGCGGAAAATTCGCCAAACATCACGAGAAAATTTTACCAATTTTACTTTTATTAATATTTTATTTCAGGTCGTATCCCCCAGCCTTCACTTTCTCCCGGGAGGGGAGGGAATTATCGGGGGAAAAGCGCCACGCCATTACATCTACTATAGCACTGGGAAGCGGTCAGAATAAGGATTTGGAATAGGACGAAGGGAAGGAATGGTACCCAACCACTTGGACGGTCGGAGGAGTCATAACAATCATGGCAGTTTCACGCAGAAATCACACTAACTTCACATACATCAATGAGAACATCTACCGGGGCTGTGAGGTGGCGCCAACCTGCGACGGTTTCACAGCTTGGCGTCGCCTCACAGTCACAGTGGATACTCTAGTTAATCTTCGCAGTGGTGTCTGGAGAAGAATGTGTTGAGCCACAATATACTCGCATCCTTCATACTGTCCCTTAAACTATAATTATTCTCATTAGCACTATTGTTGCTGCTGCTCCATCTTCCATCATCTGTATATCTGTGACGGAATTATTATTCTCTATTACTGTTCCTTTCCCCTATATCTTATATATCGTTTCCCATATAAAAGGAGGGAGGGACGGAGGGTAGGGAAGGGGAGAGAGAGAGAGAGAGAGAGAGAGAGAGAGAGAGAGAGAGAGAGAGAGAGAGAGAGAGAGAGAGAGAGAGAGAGAGAGAGAGAGAGAGAGAGAGGGGGGGGGGAAGGAGGGAGGGAGATAAAGAAGGGAGGGAGATAAAGAAGGGAGGGAGAGAGAGAAGGAGGGAGAGAGAGAGGGAGGAGAGAGAAAGATAAAGGTAGTGAGAGAGAGAACCAATTAGAAGCGATGGACCACGAGAGTAAACACAAGGAGAGGGGAGATACGGCACTGTGAGGGGGAAATATGAAAATAGAAGCGCAGGAGAGAACAGGAGAAGAGGGAGATGCATAGAGTCAACATAACGACGATCAGAGATACAAAGTGCTATACATTTTTTGTTAGTTGATCAAGATCAGCTGCGTCGAAGAGATGCTGCGTCGGAGAGCTGCTGCGTCGGAGACACGCTGCGTCGAAGAGATGCTGCGTCGGAGAGATGCTGCGTCGGAGAGCTGCTGCGTCGGAGAGCTGCTGCGTCGGAGAGCTGCTGCGTCGGAGACACGCTGCGTCGAAGAGATGCTGCGTTGCAGAGACGCTGCGTGTTAAGGTATCGACACAATCGTCGGAGTGTGGAGTGGCAATTTCATGTGCCCAGAGTGTGGTCTGGGCACATGAATGTTTTCTGCCGCCTGGAACGCCGATGTTGTCTGCCGCCTGGAACGCCGATGTTGTCTGCCGCCTGGAACGCCGATGTTGTCTGCCGCCTGGAACGCCGATGTTGTCTGCCGCCTGGAACGCCGATGTTGTCTGCCTCTTTTACCCTGCAGCTCCACCTGACACCACTCTGCAGGACACGTATGTTCAGAAACTATCAGTTAGCTTGTAGTCCGAGCCTTCCGGGAAGTTTATCTACAGGAGCAACCGAGTGAGACAGCTCAAATGTCAATTCCCCGGTCAATTCTCTGGGTTCATACGAAAACGCCTTTCCGAGAAAGGCTCACGGTTCCTCCTGTTCTCTCCTTTCCTTTGTACTGACTTTCCCTGTATTATTGATGAATCTTGGAAGGTGGGCCGAGTCAAGATGCCCTGATGACATGTAACTGCTGCCACCTTGTGGTGGTCAGTAGTAGCGGCAGGATGGGCCAACTAGTGATTAGCAAGAGGCCTTGGCTGCCACTTTTATGCCAAATAGCACTTAAAAGTACTTCAAGTGTCAATGAAGGAGCCTTCTCGAGGCCATTCCGGCCAGGAGAGATAATTTTCTCGTCTCCCTTGCACCAATACAACCAGAGGAACGTTTGAAAATATTCCTGTTTCTGGGGTGAAGAATGTTGACCTCCCGTGACTGTGACAGAAACTGCAAGACCTTGCACGCCGAAGCAACTGAGTGCCGTGCGCCAGACGTCTTCTGCATCTCCACTCACAGCCTTATATTTTAAGAATGAGGAGGAGGAAAGGTAAGACGCTCGCAATAAAACATATTGGCTCAGGGAGGAATTGAATCCCTTGCTGTATAGCCGGTACGTTGGTGAAAATATTTCATATTTTACAACACCTCTTCAAGTTCCATTACTTTATAATTTCCTGAAATCTCAGAATGACAATAAATTTACTTATAAGACTGAGAAAAGACAGTCCTTTTAGCCAATCCAGGCATGAGATCATTAGTTTTAACTTATAGAACAGACAGGCATGAGAGTACTGGCTGGAAGATGAAGCAGTAAGACCAGGGGCCAGATTCACGAAAGCACTTACACAAGCACTTACAAACCTGTAATCTTTTCTCAATCTTTGGCGGCTTTGTTTCCACTTATTAAATAGATAATGAGTTCCGAAGCACCAGGAGGCTGTTTATAACAATAACAACAGTTGAATGGGAAGTTTTCACGCTTGTAAACTGTTTAATAAATGTAACCAAAGCCGTCAAAAGATTGAGGAAAGATGTACACGTTCGTATGGGCTTGCGTAACTGCTTTCGTGAATCTGGCCCAAGGTCACTGACCTCCCTACGTGCTCAGTAGGCACCGCGTACTAACTACACCTTCACAATGAGTAGTTAATGGAAAAAATAAGTAGAACTCACTTTTATAATTATATAAATCCTAAATAATCAAGACACGATCTGAACACCAAGAAATACACACATTACATTCAATAATCCATTCAGAAAATCCTGCCCGAAACGCTTTGCGTGCTATTGGCTTTACAAGAATGTAAATCTTCAAGTCTCTGTACTCTCATAAACCCAATGTTCCTTCTTGTTAAATAAATAAATAAATAAATAAATAAATAAATAAATAAATAAATAAATAATAAATGCAGTGATTAACATAAGCCTCATATAAGATTAATATATTAATAAGATATGCCTCACAACATCTCCTACAATACATGTTTGATTTAAGTATAGTTAGCTACGTAAATATATGGAAGAACTGGAAGGTAAGTATGTACAGCGGAGTAAAAGCAAAACGTTGCGTGCAGACGTTTATTCAACGTACAAGACACCTACTATTATATCATTAACTTTCTGAAAATACAAGCTCGTTTTTAATAGAAATTTGCCGTGTTAGACCAGTTGTCCCTAACACACGCTAAATATATACGGACCAGAATGGGTAGGAATGGGTCAGATCTCAAGAGCACTAAACGTTCGTAACATGATCAATAAAGAGCACTAAACGTTCGTAACATGATCAATAAAGAGCACTAAACGTTCGTAACATGATCAATAAAGAGTACCAAATGTTCGAAATATGATCAATAAGCTAAACTAACAGTTCCTGGTAAACCCCAGGAAAACAGCAAGGTATACACTCCCCATTGGTATGAAACACAGAAAATCAAATGGTACACATTTCCCCAGAGAAATGATACACAGGAAACCCTAAGGTATAAATTCTCCCGAGGTGTATCCTCAGGAAATGCAGGGAACGTCGGATACATGTTCACAGGAGATCTATTCTCAGATCTATTCTCAGATCTATTCTATACACAAGCTATCTCTAGGGGGCCTCCTCCCGCCTCCCTTCAAACATTCTCGGGTTTTACTCTCGACTTGGCAGCCGGAATACTGCCCATTCCCTGCCTGTTTATCTCATGATGATCATATTTCCCAGTTATTGCGTGCAACGCTGGCTTAGCGATGATGCACCCACACATGTGTGTGTGTGTGTGTGTGTGTGTGTGTGTGTGTGTGTGTGTGTGTGTGTGTGTGTGTGTGTGTGTGTGCGTGTGTGTGTGTGTGTGCGTGTGTGTGTGTGTGTGTGTGTGTGTGTGTGTGTGTGTGTGTGTGTGTGTGTGTGTGTGTGTGTGTGTGCGTGTGTGTGTGTGTGTGTGTGTGTGTGTGTGTGTGTGTGTGGACACTGGAGGACACTGACACACTGGACACTGGAAGTCAGAAGAGTAAAGTGAAGACATGATCACTACCTACAAAATTATCAGAGGAATTGACAGGGTAGATAAAGATTAACTGTTTAACACGGGTGGTACGCAAACAAGGGGACACAGGTGGAAACTTAGTACCCACATGAGCCACAGGGAGGTTAGAAAGAACTTTTTCAGTATCAGAGTAGTTAACAGGTGGAATGCATTAGGCAGTGATGTGGTGGAGGCTGACTCCATACACAGTTTCAAATGTAGATATGGTAGAGCCCAGTAGGCTCAGGAATCTGTACACCAGTTGACTGATAGTTGAGAGGCGGGCCGAAAGAGCAGAGCTCAACCCCCGCAAGCACAACTAGGTCAATACAACTAGGTGAACTAGGTGAATACATACACACACACACACACACACACACACACACACACACACACACACACACACACCAGGAAGCAGCTCCGTAACAGCTGTCTAACACCTAGGTACCTATTTACTGCTAGGTAACAGGGGCATTCAGGGTGAAAGAAACTTTGCCCATTTGTTTCTGCCTGGTCCGGGAATCGAACCCGGGCCACAGAATTAAGAGACCTGCGCCCTGTCCGCTCAGCTACCAGACCCCCTATCCATACACCTGTCTGATAGACCCAGCTACCAAACAGGTGTTTGTGTATGCATGTGTGTGTATATATGTGTGTGTATATGTGTATGTATATATGTATATGTATGTGTATACAGGATATGTGAAAGCTGGTCAGACCTGCATTTCACCTTTATAAACGCACATTAATGACACTATGTAAAATGACACCTCGAACACTGTTTATGTAGGACAGACCTAAATCTGTGTATCTATGTCTGTTGGTTAGATTAGCATTTTAAAAGCACTACAATCACCTTCTGTGGTTGTACAATAAATCACTGAACTATATATTTAACCGATCTCTAACCCTGTCCATGGAGGACAGAAGAAAATGTATATATATTGGTTACCATTGTAAATGTGTGTAAAAGTTTGTACTAGAAAACAAAAAAGTAAACTACCACTTTACTACTTACCACCATCCTCTACCAGTACACTACCACTATACTACCTAAGACCATACTCTAGCTCCACAGACTACCACTATACACCGCACTACAATCTCTATACAATCACCACCAAATAATCTATCACACGCGGCCTGTGGCTGAGCAGCAGGAGCACAGCACCGCACAGTAGCAGCACAGCAGCAGCAGCAGCACAGCAGCAGCAGCAGCAAAACAACAGCAGCAGCACAGCAGCACAGTCGCAGCAGCAACAACAGCAGCAGCAGCAGCAGCAGCAACAACAGCAGCAGCAGCAGCAACAGCAGCAGCAACAACAGTAGCAGCAGCACAGCAGCACCACAGCAGCAGCAGCAGCATCACAGCAGCACAGTCGCAGCAGCAGGGCACCAATATAACCAGTAAGACTCTCCTCTCACCCTTAGGAGGCTCTCTGAGTCAGACCTGACAGAACACCCGACCCCTTTCAACACCACCATCGCCCCAGAGAGCATAAGGAACCCGCTCACCAGCCGGCCTGGCCCAGCCGGTGTGGAGGGAGGCCTGCTGGAGCGGGTTCCTCCACTCCTACACCCACTCTGCAGTCAGCTAATTATGCCCAAGGCGCATTTCTGGCTGGGAAACTTGGGCAAGATCATCACAGGGCCCCCGAGGGGCAGCGGGGACTCGAGGACGACCTTCAAAGGCCTCGTGTAATGGCCCAAGTCTCTAGGATTAATTGCTTGTGGTCGTCTGTATTAATTCCTTGGTCGATTTGTTCCTGCTTCACTTGTATAGTTGCACCAGGTGTGACACTTGTATACAGCTGCACCAGTTGCATATAGCTGCACCTGTTGTATAGCTGCTCTAGTTGTATAGCTATACTAGTTATATGCTGCTCTAGTTGCATAGCTGCACCTGTTGTATAGCTGCACCAGTTGTATAGCTGCATCAGTTGTATAGCTGCACCAGTTGTATAGCGGCACCTGTTGTATAGCTGCATCAGTTGTATAGCTGCATCAGTTGTATAGCTGCACTAGTGGTATAGCTGCACCAGTTGCATATAGCTGCACCTGTTGTATAGCTGCTCTAGTTGTATAGCTATACCAGTTATATGTTGCTCTAGTTGCATTGCTGCACCAGTTGTATAGCTGCACCTGTTGTATAGCTGCACCTGTTGTATAGCTGCACCAGTTGTATAGCTGCACATATTTTATAGCTGCTTCAGTTGTATATAGCGGCACCAGTTGTATAGCTGCACCAGTTGTATAGCTGCACCAGTTGTATAGCAGCACCAGTTGAATACATCAGCACCAGTTGTATACAGCTGCACTAGTGGTATAGCTGCACCAGTTGTATACAGCAGCACCAGTTGTATTCAGCAGCACCAGCTGTATACAGCAGTACCAGTTGTATAGCTGCACGGTGGTGAATGGAAGGAATGGTGTTGAATGACAGGGAAGATGGTGAATGGTAGATATGATACAATGGTAGAGTCATTGTATTAGACAACAGGGGGGTTCAAGAGCTGAAGCTCAATCCTGCAAATGAGTACAAAGAGTTGAGTATAAATGAGTACACACACACACACACACACACACACACACACACACACACACACACACACACACACACACACACACACACAGTCAAGCACGCATAACACTAACATGAGCACATAGGTGAGTAGAGTAGGTCATCGTTCCTCGCTCTCTCTCTCCCTATATGTTTCTATCCCTCTTTCTCCCCTCTCTTCCATCCCTCTCTCTCTTCCTCCCTTCCCTTTCACAATCTCTGTGCCTCTACTCCCGACCAGGTTACCCCGACAATCAGTGGCCACTCCTGGACTCCTGCTGGCCAAGTTTTTCATCTGGACGCATCCAGTAAAGAGCGGGAGTCTTGTCGGGGTCACGCTCGCCAAATTTCATTCCAGAGGCTCAACATGAATTTACGCGATTTCACGGTCTTTTCTTGGGTAATGAACCATCGGGACGTCCTCGGGCTCATGTTTATGTGTTTATGGGGAAGGAAGGAGAGGGAAATGAGAGATTCATAGATGAATTTACGTCTCAGCTGTCTTTGTGAGAGATCTGTGGAGTTTTTTTTCGTGGGAGGGAGAGTGGGTGGTGGGGGGGTTGACTTATTAAGAAATGTTTCAGTAAGAATTTGAATTTTAACCATTTTTTAGCTTCTCTTGGAAAAGTTGACTTTCCCTCGGGAGTTTGTGTGTCCGCGTGTCTCAAATTTGTCCGAATGATTTCCAATCCTGGAAGTTAGTTCTTGACTACAAGTAAAGTTCCCTCTGGCGGACACATTCTCAGGAGACACGACACTATGGGCACTTCCCTCGAGGAATTCTCCTCTCAGGCTGCTCCATGTTGCAGTCTTGGGGCAGTTCTAAATGTTTTCACTTTCACTGCAATATTTACCTAAGATAAGAATTTAGTCTAATTGAATCCTGGAAATTATAAATAACTTTCACATTAAACAAATTTAAGAGTCTTTCCCGAGAGCAATATTGGAAATCGTGATAAAGTATTACCATATATAACAAAACACAAGCTACATAAGAAATCCAAAATGTATTATTCATTCCACAAATAAATTGTTGCACTCGTGCATAATAGACAAGCCAGAACAAATGTAAACCTGAAGGTAATGTGTGTGTAAAGGTACAAACAATAGATGTGTCTGGAGCATTTTATTATTATTATTATTATTATTATTATTATTATTATTATTATTATTATTATTATTATTATTATTATTATTTTCTACCACAGACGTGGCCAGACATTTACAATGCTAATCAGAATATATATATTTTCATCTGTCCTCCAATAAGAAGGTCTGTTAATGGAGTAGTATGTAAGGCAAGCCTGGGACCAGCCGAGACCTTGGCTGACCTGTCGACCACACTCCACACCTGCTGGTCGACCACACTCCACACCTGCAGGTCGAGACGTGTCTTGACACTTCAACTGCTCTCACCTAATTACGAACAAATTGCAGTTGCTTATATTCAAACTTTTGTATTAATTGTTAACGGTTTTACATCAAACGTCCTTCAACAAGGAAACAAAGTCAATGAAATGGATAAAGAGAGTTATAAAAGGAATAAGGCGTAAAAAGAGGGAGGCGACACGTTGCCAAACTTTGTGGGAGCGTTGAAAAGTTGTGTTGTGGAGAGTTTAGTGGTTGATGGTGCAGCGATGGTGAGCCCCTTGGTCCGCTCACTAGGGTGATCCCTAATTATCCCCGCACCCTCACCCTCACCACGCTCCTTCCTCTCTCCTCCTCTCCCTTATCTAGCCTCAAGCTCATCCCAGAGCTCTCACTCGGGGCAGGAGGCTGCCATCCCACCGCCAGCACGTTCTGATCCTTGTGATAAGGAGCACGTCTGCATGTGCTTGTCTGCCGACCTGCATG
>NC_091242.1:9372973-9387973 GCF_040958095.1 Procambarus clarkii | reverse complement strand
TTTTGTAGAATATGATCAGATCTATGTTTTGGTTAGGAGTATTGCTTTTTACTCCTTTACGGATTATGTCTTTCATTATTCTTTCCTCTTTTTTATGTTCACTGTGCATGGTTGATTTGTAATATAATTTTATTGGAGGTATTGCGGTTTCTGTTCTAGGTTCAGGATTATACCATCGGTCCAAGTGTCTTCTTATAGCAGCGTTTATTTCCACGTTGCTATATCCGTTGTTCACCAATACCTGAGTTATTCTTTCAAACTCTCTACTCACGTTGCTCCATTCGGAGCAGTGGGTAAGCGCTCGACGAACATAAGCATTGAGAACACTGGCTTTGAATCTTCGGGGTCCTCACTTCTACCGTTCAGGCATAATCCTATGTTGGTAGACTTAGTATATACGTTGGTGCTTAAAGAGGTTCCTGTTTTTGTTATTTGTACATCCAAGGATGGCAGACTGTTATTTTCTCTATTTTCATGTGTAAATCGGAGTACTGACTCTCTCTCTAGATGGCTTTATAGATCAATTAGTTCGTCTGAGTCTTTTACTATGACGAATATGTCATCTACATAACGGCAATATACGGTTGGTTTTTGTCTGCTACTGAAGACTTTGTCTTCGATGGTTCCCATATAAAAATTAGCAAATAAAACTCCTAAGGGGGAGCCCATTGCTGCTCCGTCTATTTGTAGATACATGTCTCCTTGTAGACTGATGAAAGGGGCTTCCTTTGTACATGCTTCGAGAAGACTCTTCAAGTGTGGCTCGGGTATGTCTAATTTGGGGGTGCTCACGTCTCTGTATACTCTGTCCAATATCATTCCTATGACTGTCGACTGGGACGTTGGTAAATAGGGATTCGACGTCCAGGGAAGCAATGATTCCATCGGGCTGAGTAGATTTGATTAATTCTAGGAAATCTGCTGATGATTGTAGACTATACTTACTTGGAGTGTATGGAGTTAGGAGTTCATTGAGTCTTTTCGCCAGGTGATAGCTTGGAGTTGGTATTTGGCTGATTATAGGGCGTAGTGGGTTACCTGGTTTGTGTGTCTTAACATTACCATAGGCATATCCTAAGCCATAGTCCTAAGCCAAGAGATATCCTAAGCCAAGAGATGTTGTTGTCTTGCATCTCTTTCCAGGCGTTTAACGATGCATAAGCAACAGGGCTCCATTAAGGAACATATAGCCTCTTCCCACAACCAAACCATCACCAGAGAAATCTTAGCAAACAACACAGAAATCATCGATAGATACAGCGATAGCAGGCGGCTCGACGTCTGCGAGGCACTACACATCAAGAAGTCAACACCAGCAATCAACAGCCAATTAATGCATAACTATATTCTACCCACTTCAAGACTCCGCTCCAATATAGAAGCATCAAGAAATATGGACCAATAGGCTTTCTACAATTACTTCCATCCAATACCCATTGTTTCGTGTTCTGTCTTGTGTTTGAATTTAATACCCATTCAATACCCATTGTTGAAAGTTTGTTTTCACCTCATCCACCTCACCCAAATGTAGATATAAAATGAAAGATGTGTAAGCTCTATTCAGTTTCAGTTGTGTGTTTGTAAACTAAAGTCTTTGAAAATGTAATAAGTATTACGAAACGCGCTCAAGTGTCGCGTCAGACTAGAAATAAAAATTAATTTTGGAGAATTGATCTTTGAATTACCATCAACAGTGAAAAGAAATGTAAGAAAGATCGAGAAAATTCGTGTTAGAATTATTAATCTTACTTTTTCGGTCATATTTAATAATATATGTGTACAGGAAAGACTGCTACCAAAATATACTAATATATATATATATATATATATATATATATATATATATATATATATATATATATATATATATATATATATATATATATATATATAAACATATTTATATATGACATTCAGAGATGCGTTCTGGAGATAAGTCATTAAATACGTCCATTAACTATGTAATGGACGTCTTCCCCTTCAAATAGTCTATTATGTCAATGTTTTGGTAAATTAAAATAATTAACTTCTTTCGTGGATAACAGTGGAAAGTTTCGTGGTGAACGTTGAGCTTGGTCTCTCTCCCGCATTACAGCAATTGAAGGAGGGATTGTAAAGACATTTCGGGATAAAGCCCTTTGAACTTCGGTGATTGTATTGCAATTACTTGAAATTAGAGCGATTTCTTTCACTGACGGACGCCATTAGTTATCAGAAAACGAAGCCAATTAGATGGAAAAATGACTTTCCAGTTGGCGTGGTGTGCGTCTAAGCCACCAATCAATACGCCAGTACGAAGACAGTTTGGAGGAGAGCCGGTACCCGGGAGCCCTTCTCAGGGTCCGCCTCCAGCTAACGTACTGCTGGGGCCAGAGACTTCAACACTGGAGGACATGTTGTTGTGTCTGGCTCCTCCATCACCGCCCCCGCGTCACGGGAGGGTTATCTTGAGGTTATCTTGAGATGATTTCGGGGCTTTCTAGTGTCCCCGCGGCCCGGTCCTCGACCAGGCCTCCACCCCCAGGAAGCAGCCCGTGACAGCTGACTAACACCCAGGTACCTATTTTACTGCTAGGTAACAGGAGCATAGGGTGAAAGAAACTCTGCCCATTGTTTCTCGCCGGCGCCTGGGATCGAACCCAGGACCACAGGATCACAAGTCCCGCGTGCTGTCCGCTCGGCCGACCGGCTCCCCTCCCTTGGACACTCCTGCTGGCCAACGCTGCCTTCCTCACACTCTTCTATACCTCTTGATCGAATGGTTACACTTCTTAAATTTTGTCTAATGCGCATGTTGCTTATAACTTTTATATGTATATAGCTTTTATATGTATGTCATCAAACTTATCTAGTGACGTCCTTACACATCCCCCGTGCACTTCCCCCTCTGTTGACATCACTAGTGACTTCTTTACCTCCTTTCCTAGTGACCTTCACCCTCCCGAAGTGACCTCATTCCTCTCTTCCTTAGTGACCCACTCACCAAATGACCCCTTCTGTCTCTCCTGATGGTAGGTTAGGTTAGTCCCTCCCAATCAGTGGTCTTCTCCCCGTGTCCCTCACCTGGTGGTCTCCTCCCCGTGTCCCTCACCTGGTGGTCTCCTCCCCGTGTCCCTCACCTGGTGGTCATCTCCCCGTGTCCCTCACCTGGTGGTCTCCTCCCCGTGTCCCTCACCTGGTGGTCTCCTCCCCGTGTCCCTCACCTGGTGGTCTCCTCCCCGTGTCCCTCACCTGGTGGTCTCCTCCCCGTGTCCCTCACCTGGTGGTCTTCTCCCCGTGTCCCTCACCTGGTGGTCTCCTCCCCGTGTCCCTCACCTGGTGGTCTCCTCCCCGTGTCCCTCACCTGGTGGTCTTCTCCCCGTGTCCCTCACCTGGTGGTCTTCTCCCCGTGTCCCTCACCTGGTGTGTGTGTGTGTGTGTGTGTGTGTGTGTGTGTGTGTGTGTGTGTGTGTGTGTGTGTGTGTGTGTGTGTGTGTGTGTGTGTGTGTGAGAAAAAAGAGAGCTGGTAAAAGAGAGCAAGAGAAAGAGAGCTGGCAATAGAGAGCTGGTAAAAGAGAGCAAGAGAAAGAGAGCTGGTAATAGAGAGCAAGAGAAAGAGAGCTGGTAATAGAGAGCAAGAGAAAGAGAGCTGGTAAAAGAGAGCAAGAGAAAGAGAGCTGGTAAAAGAGAGCAAGAGAAAGAGAGCTGGTAAAAGAGAGCAAGAGAAAGAGAGCTGGTAAAAGAGAGCAAGAGAAAGAGAGCTGGTAATAGAGAGCAAGAGAAAGAGAGCTGATAATAGAGAGAGCGAGCGAGTCAAAACAGAGAGAGGATTGTAAATTTAGAAGGAAGACAAGATCGATGCAAGTTGAAAAGATGAAAGGAAAATGTGCTTTGAACAGTCAGACTAAAGTTGAAGGACACGACGCAGGTGGATGATGGATAAAACAAAGTCATAGTTTGAAGGATGTCCTTAGTTGACATATATGGAATAATGGATGTGAAATGATTCAGTGGATAGCCAGAGTTGATACCTGTAAAAAAAAACTTACTATGAATGTTCGTTTTCGTACACAAAAGTGTAAACAAAGTTTACACTTTGAGAGGAAGGCAGCGGAGGGAAGCCAGACCAACCAAGCTAAGACAGGTGTGTGAAGGTGACCTCTACACTTAAGTGCTTCCAACACAATTACCGTAAACACATATATATATAATGTACATGCAGTTCTCCTGCCTCCTATTAATAGGGGGAGGGGTGGGCGGAGGACAGGAGGAGGGGAGGGATGGGCAGATAGGCGGAGGATAGAAGGGGGGAGGGGTGGGGGGAGGACAGAAGGGGGAGGAGTGGGCGGAAGCAGGAGCGGGAAGGGGAGAAGCGACAAGGGGGGAGCAGGAGGTACCAATAACAAACGCCTTGAAGCTGATAATGACAGCTATTGCCTGGAATTACCAGACGTCAGCGAGCCACCACACAAACAATACAGTAACACCAAAAGACATGTCCAGGAAGGTTACAATGACACCAGAAGACATGTCCAGGAAGGTTACAATGACACCAGAAGACATGTCCAGGAAGGTTACAATGACACCAGAAGACATGTCCAGGAAGGTTACAATGACACCAGAAGACATGTCCAGGAAGGTTACAATGACACCAGAAGACATGTCCAGGAAGGTTACAATGACACCAGAAGACATGTCCAGGAAGGTTACAATGACACCAGAAGACATGTCCAGGAAGGTTACAATGACACCAGAAGACATGTCCAGGAAGGTTACAATGACACCAGAAGACATGTCCAGGAAGGTTACAATGACACCAGAAGACATGTCCAGGAAGGTTACAATGACACCAGAAGACATGTCCAGGAAGGTTACAATGACACCAGAAGACATGTCCAGGAAGGTTACAATGACACCAGAAGACATGTCCAGGAAGGTTACAATGACACCAGAAGACATGTTCAGGAAGGTTACAATGACACCAGAAGACATGTCCAGGAAGGTTACAATGACACCAGAAGACATGTCCAGGAAGGTTACAATGACACCAGAACACATGTCCAGGAAGGTTACAATGACACCAGAAGACATGTTCAGGAAGGTCGTCTCGGCGTCACATGACAGCTGCTGCGACAACACTAACTATTCCACCCCGTCCTCCTACCTCATACGTCACATTCTGTACGGAATGGACACTTAAAAGTGTAGGTAAGGTTAAAAAAGAATGAAAACAATCGCCTTAGATGTTCACATTCTCTGAGGTAGTGGTCAGTGACGGACACCGGACACCGCCTTGACCTCTACCTGAGTGAATGTGAACATCTAAGAGACATCGGAAATATTTGTAGCATAATAAACAACACATTGATTGAGTTAGGAAAGTACTATCTGTCAAACATAAATGCTGTTCTCAAAAGATTCTCCCTTTTTGCACCCCCAAGATAACGTAAGATTTTAAGGGTTGACAAATGTCAATCTTCTGGTTTGATAAGCTGTTCACTTAAGACAGTTAAGCAAGTCCCAGCTGTGTCTGGGTACAAGTGACAGGATGAACACCCCCAGCGGGTTTTCTTCGTATTGGAGAGTGTTGTACATGCTGCTATGGCGGTGTGTTCACTCACAGGATGAGTGGCGCCGCCCAATACTGTCACTATGGCGGTGTGACCACTCACAGGATGAGTGGCGCTGCCCAATAAACTCGCCCCTCGGGGCGAACATGTTATAGCCAGTTAGGGTTTAAAGGTCCACGTGGGGTCGAGCTACGTGAAAAAATAAATTTACATCTCGATATATTCTAGTGACACAGAGGTCTCATGAAGGGTCGCTCAACATATGGAAAAATATATTATACTGATTGCCACCCAACTTTTATATTTAAAGAAAGTAACAGGTGTAATCTTGAGTGTCAACAACTGTGAAGTCACACTAGTTCAGAGGCCCACCAGGGTGGGAATGAGTGGGCACACATTTCCCACTCGTGTATTTCCAATATTCAAAATACTAGTGTTCGGACAAAAAAAAATGGTACCATTCCCTGTCAGGATAACGAGTTAAAGGAAATAATAATGCAAAAAAGGGTCAGTTACGTATGCTAAGTAACACGTGAACAAAGTAAATGAAGCGAGCCAACACAAGGCGGCAACACCACAGTAACTGTTCTAAGATGAGCACCACCACCCACCACCCAAAGCTACCTAAACCTTCCTACCATTGCCTAAGTAATGAAGAAATATGATATATATTCTCTCTATCATGTTGGTGCTGAATGTAGATCATGAAAAACTTATTTTTACTATGACATAATAATATTTAATAACGAAATTGGGTTCATCTAATCACCCAAAGCCACAACATTTTCGCTTGGATCGTCGACTTCCTATGGCGTCAGCTGCCACCTAGTTTCGTCTAATTTCGTTAAAAAATTACATTATTTCAGAGTAAAATATATGTTTTTTCATGTTCTACATCCAACACCAACATTATAGTGAGCGACTATCTTCTTGAGGTTATCTTGAGATGATTTCGGGGCTTTAGTGTCCCCGCGGCCCGGTCCTCGACCAGGCCTCCACCCCCAGGAAGCAGCCCGTGACAGCTGACTAACTCCCAGGTACCTATTTTACTGCTAGGTAACAGGGGCATAGGGTGAAAGAAACTCTGCCCATTGTTTCTCGCCGGCGCCTGGGATCGAACCCAGGACCACAGGATCACAAGTCCAGCGTGCTGTCCGCTCGGCCGACCGGCTCCCTATGTCACATTTCTTCATTACTTACGTTATGCTGGGTAGTTTTGGGTAATTAGACGGACCAGACACCCAGGTAGAAACACGACTTGTTAACATTAACAACGGCGACTACTGTCCTCCTCCCACTGACGCCCTGGCTCTCTTCTCCAGATGGGTTTATCAACAAGGGGAGAGAGGCTTTATATTGAATCTATTTTGGTACTGATAGTTAAGATGATTCAAGGGAAATGTTTTTATGATGTTTACGGTCCAGAGATTGTTGTATTAAGAATAATTCCCAACAGAATTAGCTGGTGAATTTATTAGCGACGTGGCAATAATATCCCCCGTTTTCTATTGACGAAAATTCCACTGCCGACTTCTATGAGTGAATTTATTAGTACTATACAGCAGCAATATTATCTGCCTATTGCACTGAATACTAGTAAATGGTGTCCGGTTTACCGACAAACGTGTATGAATACATTGTGGCTGCCTGTCCCCGGACACAATGAATTATTATTATTTATTAAAAGTAGGCAACATATAAATAGCACGGGAATCTGCATAATAAAGCAAGAAACAGCAGCAAATACAATATGACGTATTAATACACAAGAAAAGCCTTATTTCGTAAGCATAAAGATAATGCAAGTATCATTGGAATATCAATAAGAAAACAGGACAATAAGGCAAGAGTTGACGTACACGCATACAGTGTCTTGCATACCTTGAGGCCCGAGATAGTTGTGTGTATCTTCCCATAACGGCCCCGGGGGGAGTAGACGACACCTGGGTTATGTCAACACGGTCTCTCATTACCTATTGTACTCCACCACCACTATTACTGTCTCCCATCGTGTCAATCATGCTTGGTTGTTCTCTCACACACACACACACACACACACACACACACACACACACACACACACACACACACACACACACACACACACACAAATAGGGTTGATAGGGTGGAGGCTGACTCCATACACAATTTTAAATGTAGATATGACAGAGCCCAGTAGATTCAGGAATCTGTACACCAGTTGATTGACGGTTGAGAGGCAGGACCAAAGAGCCAAAACTCAAGCCCCCCCCCCCCCCCGCAAGGCCAAATAGATGAGTACATACATTCATTTTTGGACTGCAAATTTTGGGACTGCCAGAAAGCCTTTGACACAGTACCACACCAGAGACTAGTGCACAAGCTGGAGATGCAGGCGGGAGTGAAAGGGAAGGTACTCCATTGGATAAGGGAGTACCTAAGCAACAGAAGCCGGCGAATCACTGTGAGTGGCGAGGTCTCAGAGTGTCGAGGCGTCACGAGTGGATTCCCACAGGGTTCAGTTCTTGGACCTATCCTTTCCTGATATATGTAAATGATCTCCCAAACGGAACAGACTCGTTTCTCTCAATGTTTGCTGATGATGCGAAAATTATGTGGATTAAGACCAAGAGAGTAAGAGGTTAGAAGATGACCTAGACAAACAAGGAATGGTCCAACAAATGGCTCCTAAAGTTCAAAACAAATAAATGTAAGGTAATGAAACTAGGCGGAGCCAACAGGAGGCCAGACATAGGATACCGAATGGGAGACGAAGTCCTTCACAAAATGGACAGAATGATCTAGGAGTTGATATCATGTCGTCTCCTGAAATCCACATCAAAAGAATACCATCAGCGGCGTATGCAAGGCTGGCTAACATGAGAACTATCTTTAGAAATTTGTGTAAGGAATCATTCAGAACCTTGTATACTCCATATGTAAGACCAATCCTGGAGTATGCGGCCCCAGCATGGAGCCCGTACCTTGTCAAGCACAAGACGAAGCTGGAGAGAGTTCAGAGGTATGCTTGGAAGGCAGAAGAGCTCGGGGAGACATGATCACCACATGTAAAATTCTCAGGAGAATTGACAGGGTAGATAAAGCTGGATTATTTAACACGGGTGGTACCCAAACAAGGAGACACAGGTGGAACCTGAGTTCCAGAATGAGCCATAAAGACATTAGAAAGAACTTTTTCAGTGTCAGAGTACTTAATTTAAATTAATAAATGGAATACATTAGGAAGTGATGTGATGGAGGGTGACTTCATACACAGTTTCAAATGTAGATATGATAGAGGTCAATAAACTCAGAAACCTATACACCAGTAGATTGACAGTTGAGAAGCGAAACCAAGGAGCCAAAGCTCAACCCTACGAGCACAAATAGTTGAGTAGAAATATGTGAGTACACACCTATAATTTGAGAGAGAATGTCTGATTATATGTGTGTGTGTTCGAAATTGAAAGCTAGACGCTCGGGCCTAGCCTGACCATAATTGACAGACATAATGGCCTAGGGGTAAGGGGTGAACATAGGCTGGTCAGGGTCGCCACAATTCAAAAGCGAACAGCGTGCCAGGGCCACATTCACACCCCCACCATCATTTTGGCACTACCCGCCAGCTACACGGAGAAATATTTTCAAAACAAACTTTTTAAAACTATTTTTTTCCTTATAGTAATATGCACCATAATTCAATGATTTTGGGAGAATTAACATAAATTTCCTGTAGCCAATAACTGACCCATACTTACATAAAACAGACCCACACTAACGTCAGCCTCAGATATACCGACACAAGTCACCACATTCCTTAACGAAGAAGTTAGAAGTCATACTGAGGTGAGAACGAAGCCGTTAAAGAACAGAGGCAGTGCGGAGGATGGCTTCACCTGGGCTTCTTGCTTCAGGGAATATATAATACTCTACATATTCCCCTTCAGGGTGTAGTAATCTTCCTGCTACTGTTACAGTGAGGAGTTAACAGCTCGACTAGGGACAACGAAGACCTTTTAACTAAAGTGTATATAATCTTTGCAGGGCTTTACTGCTCGTAATTAGTGCATTTAACTTTAGCAATGTGACGCGCGGCCAACGTCGGAGTAGTTCACACGTACCAGTGTCTGCGGGCTGTATGTCTGCGGGTGTCCCCGGGCTGGGTGTCTGCGGGTGTCCCCGGGCTGTATGTCTGCGTCTGTCCCCGGGCTGGATGTCTGCGGGTGTCCCCGGGCTGTGTGTCTGCGGGTGTCCCCGGGCTGTATGTCTGCAGGTGTCCCCGGGCTGTATGTCTGCAGGTGTCCCCGGGCTGTATGTCTGCGGGTGTCGCCGGACTGGATGTCTGCGGGTGACACTGGGCTGGGTGTCTGCGTGTCTGCGGGCTGGTTTAAGAAGACCGTCCCCATAACAATGACGCCCAGTGAACCCATTCACAGTATCGGATCGCAAACTTTTTTAATACTTCCGGACTGGAATGCTTGCAGAAGTGGTTGGGCTCAGCTGTCAAGTGAAGTATCGTCTTAAACGAGTCCGCGACTAAGAATCAATAGTGAGGTAAATTACTGCCACAAGGACTTCAGCTCCTCAGCCCGTCACTATCCCTCAAAACCCTCAACGTATCTCCAGTCTTGTTTAGAGGTATTAGAGGAAACTCTAATATTATATTACTGACATATTACTGTGTTATAGAGGGCCGCAGATCATATTACTGTGTTATAGAGGGCAACAGACAACGGTACTGAGTGTTGTACCCAGTTTATTGTGTCAATTTAATTCGTAGTCTGTCATTGTACCGACAGTGGAAGCAGTTTACGGAGCGTGTGGAGTAGTTTATGAGTGTGGCAAATGGATTCGAGTCGGTGTGGGGGTTCACACCCTCCTGTACGTCGGATGTCCAAGTTTATAAGAGACTCACCGGTCCAGGTGGCTGCCGTCAGGTGGCGTGTGACGGGAAGTGACATTTTGGGACGGTCTTGGACAGGACAAGTGGGTGTGGAAGCGTATGACCGGAAGTAGCTTGAGGAAGTTGAGTAAATAGAGACGCCAGCAAGTGGCGGGTCTCAGTGCTGGACACGACATCATAAACAGAAGGCCAGGACCTATGGTGGACTCAGCCACCGTAGCTCAGATTTGATGCGACATGTCCAAGCTGGTTGATATAAAGACCTACACCCACACAGTGCTCGCAGATGTCCCTGACCGCAGATATCCCTGGCCCGTTGGGTAGCATGTGTGAGTATATATATATATATATATATATATATATATATATATATATATATATATATATATATATATATATATATATATATATATATAATAATTAAAATAAACTAATTGGAAACAATTTATTGAAAATAAAAAAAATCACTCGGCCTATTAGGCAAATCGGGCCTTGCATAGTGTGTATATATATATATATATATGTCGTACCTAGTAGCCAGAACGCATTTCTCAGCCTACTATGCAAGGCCTGATTTGCCTAATAAGCCAAGTTTTCCTGAATTATTATATTTTCTCTATTTTTTTTCTTATGAAATGATAAAGCTACCCATTTCATTATGTATGAGGACAATTTTTTGTTATTGGAGATAAAATTAACGTACATATATGACCGAACCTAACCAACCCTACCTAACCTAACCTAACCTATCTTTATAGGTTAGGTTAGATTAGGTAGCCGAAAAAGTTAGGTTAGGTAGATTAGGTAGTCGAAAAACAATTAATTGATGAAAACTTGGCTTATTAGGCAAATCGGGCCTTGAATAGTAGGCAGAGAAGTGCGTTCTGGCTACTAGGTACACATATATATATATATATATATATATATATATATATATATATATATATATATATATATATATATATATATATATATATATATATATATATATATATATATATATATATATATATATGTAGGACCTTTCTGAGAAAGTGAACGTAAGCCAATTCTGAGAAAGAAGGTGAACGTAAGATCATTCTGAAAAAGGTGAACGTAAGACCTTTCTGAGAAAGAAAGTGAACGTAAGACCATTCTGAAAAAGAAGGTGAACGTAAGACCATTCTGAGAAAGAAGGTGAACGTAGGACCATTCTGAGAAAGAAGGTGAACGTAGGACCATTCTGAGAAAGAAGGTGAACGTAGGACCATTCTGAGAAAGAAGGTGAACGTAGGACCATTCTGAGAAAGAAGGTGAACGTAGGACCATTCTGAGAAAGAAGGTGAACGTAGGACCATTCTGAGAAAGAAGGTGAACGTAGGACCATTCTGAGAAAGAAGGTGAACGTAGGACCATTCTGAGAAAGAAGGTGAACGTAGGACCATTCTGAGAAAGAAGGTGAACGTAGGACCATTCTGAGAAAGAAGGTGAACGTAGGACCATTCTGAGAAAGAAGGTGAACGTAGGACCATTCTGAGAAAGAAGGTGAACGTAAGCAGACTTGCACAAGTGTTTGTTTACATACACAGACTTGCCAAAATGTTAGTGTACACACACACAACGTACACGTGTACACAATTTAAGAAATGAACATTTTCGTAAATTTCTTCGACAATTTTGTGATGTTGACTATCTTATGACTCCCTATGTGTATCTCCCTCCCCCCCTCCTCTCTCTCCCTCTCCACCCCCTCCATCTCTCTCTCTCCCCCCTTCTCTTTCTCCCCATTAACTAAATATTCCACCCCAGACAAAGATTGATGACTTTCATTAACCAGTCAGAATTTAAAGAGAAAATAAATTAAATAGCTTTAGGTACCACACTTTAATACTGAGTGAATTTCTGGACGGATGACTCCATAAACATCTAATGCACCGTCACTCTGCCCTCTTTTGCTTCAGTTGCTGCAACACTTTCCCAAGATAATTTTATATATTTTATATACATACATATATATTATATATATATATATATATATATATATATATATATATATATATATATATATATACACTCACTTAGTTGTGCTTGCGGGGGTTGAGCTTTGGCTCTTTGGTCCCACCACATCACTGCCTAATGCATTCCATTTATTAACTACTCTAATACTGAAAAAAACATTTCTAATGTCTCTGTGGCTCATTAGAGTACTAGGTTTCCACCTGTGTTCCTTTGTTCGTGTTCAACCCGTGTTAAATAGTATGGCTTTGTCAATCCTGTCAATTCCCCTGAGAATTTTGTAGCCTCAGTTCTGGGACTAGTCTGGTGGCATACCACTGACTCGTCTCTATCTTTGTCTTGTTTTTATTTAACTAGGTATGGACTCCAGGCTGGAGCTGCATATTTCATGATTGGTCTGACATAAGTGGTATACAAGGTCATGAACGATTCCTTCCACAAGTTTGTAAAGGCAGTTCTTATGTTGGCCAGTATAGCATATGCTGCTGATGATATCCTTTTGATGTGGGCCTCTGGGACAGGTTCGGTGTGATATCGACCCCCAGATCTTTCTCTCTATTTGACTCTTGCAGGATTTCACCTCCCAGATGATACCTTGTGTTCAGCCTTCTGCTCCCTTCGCCTAATTTCATTAATTTACACTTTCCCGAGTTAAATTTTAGTAGCCATTTTCTAGACCATTCCTCCAGTTTGTCCAGGTCGTTCTGTAGTCTCTGTTTATCTTCATCTGCTTTGATTCTTCTCCAAATTTTTGCATCATCGGCAAACATTGAGAGGAATAAGTCTTTACACTCTGGAAAATCGTTTACATATATCAGAAACAGGATGTGTCCAAGTACAGAGCCCTGTGGGACTCCGCTGGTGACATCTCGCCACTATAATGTCTCCCCCCTCACAGTTTACTCGCTGTTTCCTGTTGCTTAGTTACTCCAAACTGAAGTATATCCACAGGAGCACCTTACCTCTTACTCCTGCCTGTTTAACCAACTTTTTTAACAGTCAAAGGCCTTCTGAGTTCAATAATATGCAGTCCGCCCCACCCTTCTTTTTCTTGCCTAATTTTTTCGCCTGGCCATAGAATTCTATGTGTGTGTGTGTGTGTGTGTGTGTGTGTGTGTGTGTGTGTGTGTGTTTACTAGTTGTGTTTTTGCGGGGGGCTGAGCTTTGCTCTTTCGGCCCGCCCTCTCAACTGTCAATCAACTGTTTACTAACTAACAACTTACTATTTTTTTTTCCACACCACACACACACACACACACCCCAGGAAGCAGCCCGTGACAGCTGACTAACTCCCAGGTACCTATTTACTGCTAGGTAACAGGGGCACTTAGGGTGAAAGAAACTTTGCCCATTTGTTTCTGCCTCGTGCGGGAATCGAACCCGCGCCACAGAATTACGAGTCCTGCGCGCTATCCACCAGGCGTGTGTGTGTGTGTGTGTGTGTGTGTGTGTGTGTGTGTGTGTGTGTGTGTGTGTGTGTGTGTGTGTGTGTACGCAGGCGCGTATACGATAATATAGCTCATATCTTGGCTAAATCTCCTTGACTGTCTTTCAGTGTCAATGAACTTCTATGTCATAAAATTATATATGCAAAACTTACAAAAAAAAACTTTTTCAAAAGCGTGCTACAGACCAACTTGGGGTCACCAAAGCGACTGGGTCGACATCTCCCAAGCCCACGCTGCGGCTGAGGCCCAATTCTCCAGGCGGCCTGCCCATTAAATCGTATAATCACTACAAACTGCCCTTCTACTGGGACCAGAGCCCGAGGGACGCGCGCTATCTCCCTCACTACACGTGTGTGTGTGTGTGTGTGTGTGTGTACTCACCTAGTTGTACTCACCTAGTTGTGCTTGCGGGGGTTGAGCTCTGGCTCTTTGGTCCCGCCTCTCAACCGTCAATCAACAGGTGTACAGGTTCCTGAGCCTATTAGGCTCTATCATATCTACACTTGAAACTGTGTATGGAGTCAGCCTCCACCACATCACTCCCTAATGCATTCCATTTGTCAACCACTCTGACACTAAAAAAGTTTTTACTTCCTAAAGCATTCCATTTGTCAACCACTCTGACACTAAAAAAGATCTTTCTAATATCTTTGTGGCTCATTTGGGCACTCAGTTTCCACCTGGGTCCCCTAGTGCGTGTGCCCCTTGTGTTAAATAGCCTGTCTTTATCTACCCTGTCAATTAACTTGATAATCTTGAATGTGGTAATCATGTCCCCCCCTAACTCTTCTGTCTTCCAGCGAAGTGAGGTTTAATTCCGTAGTCTCTCCTCGTAGCTCATACCTCTCAGCTCGGGTACTAGTCTGGTGGCAAACCTTTGAACGTTTTACAGTTTAGTCTTATCCTTGACTAGATATGGACTCCATGCTGGGGCTGCATACTCCAGGATTGGCCTAACATATGTGGTATACATAGTTCTGAATGATTCCTTCCAAAAGTTTCTGAATGCCGTTCTTATGTTGGCCAGCCTGGCATATGCCGCTGATGTTATTCTCTTGATATGGGCTGCAGGAGACAGGTCTGGCGTGATATCAACCCCCAAGTCCTTTTCTTTCTCGGACTCTTG
>NC_091242.1:9312973-9367973 GCF_040958095.1 Procambarus clarkii | reverse complement strand
TCCTCTCATCTCTCGCTCGTCTCCTCCCCTTCTATCCTAAAGGCTCTTAAGGGAGGGCTCAGAGTCATCACTGTCTAACTCAGACAGGGAGGACGAACAGCCTAGCCCGTTGAGGAACCGCGGACGGAGAGGTAACGTTAGGGCGGCGGTGGGCGCCCCCGACGGAGCTGATCCCGACGTGCCCCCCCCTGACGGGACCCCCCTGGAAGCTGCTTGGAAGGAAACTATGGTCGAATTCCTTGCAGCTATCGCACCCAGGGGCCAGGAAACCGGATGGGGGGAGGAACTCCTCGACGAGGCAATCACTGACCTGGTCAGTGGTAACGGCAATAACGTGGATAGGATCCTCGAGCGCCATGCTCGGGTGGTTACTACAGCCAAAAGATCTGGTGACCACGCACTGCGCCCCCGCCCTGCGCGCCGGCAGAGACCCCCCCCAATAAACCGTGCCGATCCAACCCAACCTCCGATTGGACGTAAGAGGGAACGAAGGGCACAGTATGTTCTGTGCCAGAGCCTGTACGAGAAGGATCGTTCAAAAGCTGCTGCGCGCGTCCTTTCCGGAGACTGGAAGGTTACCCCCACGGAGGTGGGACCAGCCCATCTCTTCCCATTCTGGGAAGCACTATTCTCTAGACCCACATCGCCGGACCGCCGCCCAATTCGCGACCGTGACCCAGTTAATCAGCAACTAGGGAACCCAATAACACCAGAGGAAATCCTTGTTGCTCTCAAGGCAAGTAGCAGTGCTGCTCCTGGCCCAGACGGTATCACTATACGTTTACTTAAAGCTATACCAATCAGAGTGTTTGCAAAACTGTTTAATCTGTGGTTGGTAAACGAATCCCTGCCACATCCGTTTCGCAAGAACAAAACGGTGCTTATACCTAAGAAACCTAACCCAGACTCTCCTTCCCATTATCGCCCCATAACGATGTCATCAACGATAGTAAGGCTGTTCCATAAGATTCTGAGCAGCAGACTCTCTGAGGCAGTCAGGATCGACAGGCGGCAGAAGGCATTCATCCCCGTTGACGGATGCCCTGAAAACCTGGTGATCCTGGATGCCCTCCTTGCTGAGGCTCGTGCGCTTAAACACAACACGCACCTGGCGTTTCTGGATATGGAGAAGGCTTTCGATAGCGTCTCCCATCCGGCCATCCACCGGGCCATGAAACGTAAAGGCATCCCGAAGCCTTTAAGGACATATATCATGTCGGGCTATGACAGGTCCTCAACCATTATAACCAGCCAAGGCGAGAAGTCGAAGGACATCCTGATCACTAGGGGGGTGAAACAGGGTGACCCCCTGTCTCCATTTCTTTTCAACCTGATAATTGATGAGGCAATTACCAGGGCTAAAGACCTGGGGCTAGGGGTTGGTCTGGGCGGCGAAAAGGTATCAGCGCTGGCGTTCGCCGACGACCTGGTGGTGGCAGCGGAAACGGCTGCCGGACTACAGACACTCATAACCAGTATTTGCCGCACGCTGCGCGGCTCTGGTCTCAAAGTAAACGCCGCAAAATGCCGGACGCTAAGCATAGCGATCGATGCGCATCGAAAGACATGGCATGTCCCCACCAGGAAGGCATATTATGTCGGAGACGATGCAATCGGTACTATGAGTGTGGCGGACGAGTACAAGTACTTAGGGATACTGATCGGAGCCGGGGGCAGACGCTTATCCTACGGTTCCCTGTTTGAGGACGGCCTGACCAACATCACCAAGGCGCCGCTCAAACCCCAACAGAGGTTATACCTACTAAAGCACCACCTAATCCCCAAAATGAACCACCGCCTTGTCCTCGGACACGTGGCTAAAACGGAGTTGGCGAGGTTGGACCGGCGGCTGCGACACGCCACTCGTGGCTGGCTGCGGCTGCCCCATGACACCCCCAACGCCTTTATCCACGCCGACGTCAAGGACGGTGGACTAGGGATACCCGACTTTGCCACATCGATCCGGCTACAAAAGAACAAGCGGCTCGGGGCGCTGACCGGATCAGCGGACCCAGTGGTGGTGGCAGCGGCTCTCCTACCCGCATTCCAAGCGAGAATGCGCCGGTGGGTAGACCCGACCACGGCCGCTGGAACGCCATCCAGCAGGACGACCGAGTGCGCTAGAAGATGGAAGGCAAAACTGTACAGCATGGTCGACGGCGCCGGCCTCGCTTCCTCTTGTGAGGTCCCATCCTGTCACAAGTGGGTTGCGTCCGGTACCCGTTTGCTAAGCGGGGGAGATTTTGCCCACGCCGTCCAAATTAGGGCAAACGCTGTAGCCACGCCGTCTAGGGCGGCTAGGGGTAGACCCGAGGCTTCTGGTCTCTGTGACGCTTGTCGGAAACCAGGAACCCTGGGCCACATATCCCAGGCCTGCCATAAGACACACGGGGCTCGGGTGAAACGTCACGACGACATCACCCGGTTCGTAGCTGGCCGATTGCGGCAAAGAGGCTTTGAGGTGGAGCGTGAGGTCCGTATACCAGACGGAGGGACCTTCTGCAAGCCAGATATTATAGCTTGCAAAGGTGATGAGGCCTTCATATTAGACACCCAGGTTTCAGCTGATAACTTCCCACTCTCCCGTCCACATCAGAGCAAGTGCGACAAATACGGCACCCCCGAGATCCTGCAGAAGGTCCGGGAGTATACCGGTAAGCCTACAGTATCCGCCTCCTCAATAACCCTTAATTGGAGAGGTGGATGGTGCAAGGAGAGTGCGCGTGGTCTACAAGGTATGGGTCTCACCAAGAGCGATCTCGAGATTTGCTCCGTGAAGGCCCTGACCTGGACATATTCGATATACAGAATATGGTCCAAGGCCACGTCAAGGGGCAGGCCCCCCTAGCCCCGGGGTCACTGTGCACAGGGTGCATAAGGGTAACTATAGTCACGCTTAGGTGAACCGCAGCCAAGTCAGCTGGTAGCCAACTATCTAAGCAGTTTCGTCATCTGGAGTACCACTTCTCCTAATGGCGTCTCACAAGAGGGTGGATGACCTGGCAGAGCCCGCGAGTAGATAAGGCGGCGTCCGGAGGGACCCCATGCGCATACATGATAACCCTCCCGCTCCGGGGCCGAGTTAGGAGCATCCACTGTGTCTAGTTTTCCATGTATGCCGACGTCAAATCATCATCCCTGCCGATTGGGCAGCCTGCTGCTTTGGCCTTCAGCGTTTGTTTGTTCTTTTTTTACATGTTATACTGTGCACCCCTACCTATGTGTGCTGTGTCCCATATAGAAAAAACCAAATACAAAAGAATTTTCCATTAATGTTTTTGTTTATTTTCAGGTTATTATTATGTATTATTAGTATCATCTTAACTCTTGTGGGTGTGATGAGATCTGCCATATATGTTTATTTTAGTTTGTGTTTATTAGGGTATTAGGTATGCTTAGGGGTCCGTCTCGCCATGCCCTGTGGCTGGGGGGATCGGGCTCCGAAGCTACATAAAAACCCTATACCCCCCCGAAGTGGCAAGGGGAGTTAGGGGACAAAAAAAAAAATAGCCTTTCTACCTACCGGGGGGGAGGGGATAGTCCCGCCCTTAACAGTGTTCTAAAAATCACCTCCTTCCTCGTCGCTATCCGCTTGCCTTTTCCTTCCTGAAAACTAACAACGCTCTTGTTATCTTTCGTCCTGACAAAGCAATTGCTATCCTTCCTTCTGACAACGCAATTGTTATCCTTCCTTCTGACAACGCTATTGTTATCCTTCCTTCTGACAACGGCGCTCTCTCGAACACATCCTCTTCTCGTTTTCAACATTCCGGCTCGCCTTAAAAATTACTTTTCACCCTAAACTAAGACAGCTCGCTAGCCCTTGTGCTCCTGACTTTGATCTCGTCAACGTTTCCGAGTCATCTGCCCTTCTCTTCCTTATTTCTATGGTCTCCCCTGAAACTCAAAACTTCCCATTCGCCCCTATTATTTCTACCAGTGGCTCTGTCGGTAATCCTCTCGTCTCCTGGATTGTCAAGACGTTATCTCTGGATTGTCTCCTTATCTCGGCGAGTTTGTCCCCTGCCCACCTTCGTCACTCACAGGATTTAATGATTGCGCCTCCAGCCCGCCTTTAAGACGCTTAATTTTGATGCTGATTCTCTTTTTAGTAATGCTTCTCTTGTTGTTGATTCTCTTTTTAGTAATGCTTCTCTTGATGTTTTCTTTTTAGTAATGATTCTCTTGTTTTAATTGGGGGAGCCAAGTAATGAGTAATTTTTAGTAATGCTTCTCGTTCTAATGGGGAGCCGGTCGGCCGAGTGGACAGCACGCTGGACTTGTGATCCTGTGGTCCTGGGTTCGATCCCAGACGCCTGCGAGAAACAATGGGCAGAGTTTCTTTCACCCTATGCCCTTGTTACCTAGCAGTAAAATAGGTACCTGGGTGTTAGTCAGCTGTCACGGGCTGCTTCCTGGGGATGGAGGCCTGGTCGAGGACCGGGCCGCGGGGACACTAAGGAGAGCCTCCTTAGCGGCAGTGTCCGCACGGCCAATTCTCAAACTAAAAGGGCTTTCTTTAATCTCAAACCTACTTCCAACACGAGAAACGCTGTTCCTCCCTTCATATATGAACCCTTCTTCCTATTGATATAAATCTTGCCTTCCGAGAATGTAAAAGTTCGCAGCAGTCTGGTTCACACAGGTACTCTGGTTCACAAAGTGCTGCTGGGGTTATTCCTCTTTCTAGCTTTCTTGTCTTCTCCAATACTTTAGTGAAACTGGCTGGACTTTTAATGACAGACTAAAAGTAAGTAATTATCAAAAGGGATCAATGCCAGACTAAAAGAACACTCAAGAAGTGTTTAAGTCTGCAGACATACAAATTGGTTTTCTAAAATAATCTTTCCTGCCTCTACTCTTGGCAGACGCTTTCTTGCTCAATCGGCTCTCGTACACAACGTCCTCCGCATGAACGTTCTGTCTTTGTTAATTTTGACTCTCGCTTTTCTCAGAACGTGCGCTAACCTTCTTAAGCACTCCATGTGTAAACTCTGAGCTGGATCTCGTCCATTACATTACTGAATGTCCAGTCTTTGTAACCTTCAGCTCTGACGGTATGAGGTGCATGGAGTTTTGTAATTACTTTATCCACTGCTCTGATCTTGAGGATATCTCATTAATGCATTCAAACCTTGCAAATAGAGTTGCTGATGACATGGGGCCAGATTCACGAAAGCACTTACGCAAGCACTTACGAACGTGTACATCTTCCCTCAATCTTTGACGGCTTTGGTTACATTAATTAAACAGATTACAAGCATGAAAACTTCCCATTCAACTGTTGTTATTGTTATAAACAGCCTCCTCGTGCTTCGGAGCTCACTAACTGTTTAATAATTGGAAATAAAGCCGCCAAAGATTGAGAAAAAATGTACAGCTTCATAAGTGCTTGCGTAAGTGCTTTTGTGAATCTGGCCCCTAGTCCTGTATGACTGACCATCCTGCGAGAGAGACTTGTTAGTACCACATCGCAAGATCTTGACATTCCCTGTAGCCCTTCATATAGTCTAGGGGTAGATGCATGAATGCCTATGTACCGGAGAATCTAAATGAGAATGATACAAAGATACGGGACATTTGGGTGGGAAATGTAGAGCATTGTGTCGGATGCACCAAGAGCCCCCATCACAACCCCTGGCACTGGCATACTCCACAACCTCAACCCCAACCCTATTGCAGAAAATTTCTGTACATAAATAATTATTATAAGTAAATCATACTTGATGCTGTTCGATGACGATGACACAGGAAATGATCGTATATTATGTAAATGGTTTAGGATATTAGCACAGAACAACACAGACGGCGGTGTATAAAGGTATACAAGTTCATTACATAAATAATATATGCTAATAATATATAGTTTTACCTATTAGTGAGAACAACAATTAAGTAATTATGTGGCCATCTTGTTACCAAGTTATAAGGCTGTAGAGATGTTTAGCGAATTACGTGTTATTGTTTATTTATTTGTTTGTTAGTCAAATTGGTTAATTTACCATTCGCTAAAAATTAGGTTAAAGTCATTAATTCTCTCTCTCATGGTAACGGTTTAACCGCCTGTGGAATTTAACTACACCCAGCAAACACTACGTTAAATAGTTTGTTACTATTAATGTGTATTAGTTATGAAAGTTATGGCTTGCTCTCAACAACCTATATACAAGTATGTTTATTCGTTGGCTGCAGTATCAGAATTAGTTAAAAAAACAAAACAATGTAGAGTTTGTATTTTAAATCAGACTTAAACTAAATATGTTTGGATGGTCTGTAACTGTAAACTGTATTTCTGTTTAACTTCCTGCCTTACTGTACAAGCATTGAATCTGATATACTGGAAGATATCCTAATAATTTATCCAAAATGTGCTTTTCAATACTGGCCTTTAAGCTCCCTCTCTTATGAATCAATTCCTATTGTGTGTGTGTGTGTGTGTGTGTGTGTGTGTGTGTGTGTGTGTGTGTGTGTGTGTGTGTGTGTGTGTGTGTGTGTGTGTGTGTGTCAGTGAACGTTGCATTTCAGATCTTTAAATGAAAAGTGTGTAACAGCTGATGTAGTAGACTGTAGCCTCGTGAAACACGTATATGTTTAAATCTACAATTTAGACTTACTGTCTTGTGAATGATCCCCCCTAGCCTGTGAGCAGTATGAGCAGCATCCTCACTGCCCTGTGTGGTAGTGAATATGAGCAGCATCCTCACTGCCCTGTGTGGTAGTGAATATGAGCAACATCCTCACTGCCCTGTGTGGTAGTGAATATGAGCAGCATCCTCACTGCCTTGTGTGGCGGTGAATATGAGCAGCATCCTCACTGCCCTGTGTGGCAGTGAATATGAGCAGCATCCTCACTGCCCTGTGTGACAGTGAAGCAGCATGATCCTCACTGCCGTGTGTAGCCATATCTTTAGTAGAGTTGTGTGCAGGAGTGGTGGTGTGGTAAGATAAGATCCTAGAAAGGAAGAAACATTCCCCACCCCCTCACTGGCCATAAAAATGTATGTGCTCACCAATAGTAAGTTAAAAAAAATTATCTCTCATACCAAAACAGTAATTCTATATAAGCAATAGTTGTCACTAGCCTACACAGACTAACAACGTAAATGTGCTTCAATATTTGTTAACCATGCGTGTTATACGTTTCTAGTTAAGACAATGAGTCCTTCTGCGATATATATACAAATATTAAGTATTAAACTCTGCCCAATAAAGAAGGAAACTATAGTATTATGATCAAACAAATGTCGTCGCTTCAGTGTCAGTTCGACGAGGCTTCCTCACGATATCTCGCGAAAACAAAACCACATAATACTATGGAGCTCCAATATTAATTTCATTAGCAACTATCCTTTATTTACTTAAATATATATATTATAAGTTTTAAGAAGCTAAGGTGTTCTAGATCTTGAGCGGAAAATTTAAAGGATAACAACAGACTGAAAAAAGCAACATACGAGTTTCCTAACGGGAAAATTTAATACCTACTACGGTAATTTCTGTTACCTGCTGTATATCGCAATTTAATATTAAACATAACCTAAATCAAATAAAAAAAAACAAATTATTATATTTTTTGTATGAAAATTAAGTCAATTTGTTGAAATAAATATTAATTATTAGAGTTAAAGATTAATCACAGTCTGAAACAGTCACTCAAATGTGCTACAAGTTCGAATTAATGCTAAAGTTGAAGTGACTGAAAGCTTTCAACCTGTACTACACTAGGCAAGTGTTTCTGGACGAAAACATCTCAGGATATTGTAAGATGTGTTTTGTAGGTTATGGTGGAAACCGTCAGCAATGCAACCTGTGAAAATATCTACACATTGTATGCAACAGACGCGATAGGTTAAGTGGGTTGCTTGGGTTCTTACATTTTTGGATATGGTGAGGAGGCTGGGTACTTCGGAAGTGGCAAGTCACGAGACCACGCTAGATTATCAGTGCTTGTTCTCCCTACCTAAAGCGCCTGTTGCTAGATCTAGCCTAGTTCACCTTGGTAACGTAACCCGTCCTCCTAATAGAGCGTCGCATTTTGACGTATACTCCACCCAAGGCCAAAAATCGTCGTACTAAAACATGGTAGCGGCTCGCGAAATTGACATACTGTCCCATTTTCTGTTTTGGGTCCTCTGATATGTTAGGATAAGGGCACTTTAATGCAACAGTTTCTTGACGTTGGGAAACATAAGGACTATGGGCCTCACTGGACAAGTTAACAAATTTAACTAATTTGTTAAGTGTAGAACTATTTTTGAATTAGTTCAAGTTCCAAACAAAACTCACAAAACAGTAGCTTGTATTTTCCAAGACATTTATTTTTACAATAAATAAAACATAATGCCTTATCGCCAAGCTATAAATTACCAAGCCAAGAGGAGCAAGAATATTCTAAACGCACTTAAGATTGATCATAAGATCTCTGACCACCCGTCCTCTCGAACATTCCCAACGTCACTAAACTGATGTACTAAATTGCCCGGATCTAACCTAACCGATGACCCACGAATAGAAAACGGAACATCACGTCAATTTTGCGAGCCGTTTTGATTTTTAGCACAACAGTTCTTGGCCTCAGAAGATTTAAACGTCAAAATGTGATATACTCTTCGAGAGGCCGGGTTACGCAGACACGCACAGGGTGTAACAAACTAGGTTTGTTGTAGAGAATTATATTCCAGATTATATGGAAAATTTGTTTACCGAGAATTATATAAAATATATATAAATGTAATAATTTCCCCCCTCTTCCTGTAAATTAATGTAAATATAATCTCTAAAATTGTAAATCATTTAAAGAAAAATAAGTATGACATTTAGGGGTTTAAAGTTCATGCTCTGTGATAATATCAAACACTTGTTTACTGAGAATTATACTACTGTATATGTAATGCAGTATTGCCTTGTAAAATTTATGTATATATGATTTATATTGTATTTTATTAAATAAGGATAAAAAAGGTAGGAACTTAAATAATAAACTGACAATTAATTCCACAAAAAAAATATACGAGACATCTCAACTTATCCGGTAGCAGTATGAGGCTACCTGTGGTGCACCTTTATCAGCTCACTCTCCTCTCCACGGCTTATAGTGAGGGACAGTGAACAAGAGTGCTTACGGGCTATTCATGGCCGTGCCACCTCTTGGGTGGCTTAATATTCATCAATCAATCAGCGAGAGTGCCACGGGAGACATCTCCCGTCACGCAGGGTGCAGCCGCACCTCCACAGATCTCCAGAATCATCGCTTGATACTGGTAATGGCTCAAAAGGGCCACCACTTACGGGCTATTCATGCCCGTGCCACCTTTTGGATGGCTTAATCTTCATCAATCAATCAATCAGCGAGAGTGCAGGCACAGTTACCGCCCCGCTCCTGTGCCAGGTAAGGCCACTACGGGCTCACCATACCCTGTACTACTTGAAACGTTTTGCTACGAGTAGCTAAATCTAAAACAATAACAGCGAAAGTGACCACCAGCTTTACGCATTGAAGATCGTGGTCACCATTTGGCAATCATCTTCCATACCTGTGTGATGGGGATTTTTTAGCATCACGTAGCTAACTTTTTGACACACACTGTACTCCCCCTTCATATAGTCTAGGGAAGCTGCACAAATGCAGATGTACCTATCTTGAGGTTATCTTGAGATGATTTCGGGGCTTTTTAGTGTCCCCGCGGCCCGGTCCTCGACCAGGCCTCCACCCCCAGGTAGCAGCCCGTGACAGCTGACTAACACCCAGGTACCTATTTTACTGCTAGGTAACAGGGGCATAGGGAGAAAGAAACTCTGCCCATTGTTTCTCGCCGGCGCCTGGGATCGAACCCAGGACCACAGGATCACAAGTACAGCGTGCTGTCCGCTCGGCCGACCGGCTCCCCGGTCGTATTGTATTAATACATATTAATACCTAATGTATTAATAAAAAAAACATCTTCCATACGTCTTCGCCGGCAAGTGTCGAGTCGTTCAAGTTATCCTCTGACCGGAGCTGTAGCTTATAGTCGCTATACCAGAAAGCAAGAATATGATCGCAAATTTTCATAGCACTAAGGAAGCATTATTTTAATGATTCAGGGAACAAGGTAAAATTATTTTCTTAAACATTTTTCGAGATAAACATACACAAATTAGCTAATAAAAAGTAATTAAATAAAACTTCCTAACAAAATGCATCTGTTCATTAGAAAATGGCTATTAAATTTAGTGTATCCCTCATTACTATACAACAAAGCCTCAATATACAGAATAATTCTGCAAGCGGCTACACGACTTAGTATGAATATACAAACATGTTATTTGAAAATATTATCGTTATTATATGTGTACACATATATGCAACTACTATAACAAATAAATAAATACATTAACTGGCAAAAAATGATATCCTACAGCACTCGCTAACCTAACTACCAACTTCCGTGAAGCATATCATCGCATTTTGACGTTAAAAATACCAGCGCACAAAATAAAATGTACTATGACTCATTGCGGCTTATAAACAACCGCGTTTTCTGTGCCTTTGTCCATCGATTTTGTTGGATTTGGGCCATTTTGCACATCATTTTCAGTACGTTGTGACAGTTAGTGAGGACAGGCTGACACACGGACAGCAAATAATGAAGACATTAGGCTACCTAATACGTCACATGTCTTGCCCCAAAATGATGTTTGTGTTAGTCAGCTGACGCAGTCCACTACTGCACACGTCTTCCCCAGTTACCTCTTCTATTTTAACTTTTCTATTAATGCCTCTTCATTTCTCTCAGCCCAAGTTCTGTTAACTTTTACAAGTGGTGAGGCGAGACTGTGGCTCTTGACCATCCTCGGGGAAATTCGAGTTTTAATAAAGAAAAAATTATAAAATCTCACTGTGGAAACTGAGACTGCCAGTTATTTTTTTTTTATAATTTTGCATAAAATACAACAAGTCATATATTAAAAATTTAAGACAATTAGTTAAAATCGACATTTCGTCACTGTCACCTAAAGTTTCACTTGTATGTGTTCCATAACCATATTGCATTAGAATATTTCAAAGCTGGAATATAGTTATGTATTTCCATTGGTGGATGTTCTAATATTACATAATATTAATTTGTTCTGATAGCAAAGTTAGTTATATTAAACATTTTCTGCTAAACTATCAGATTCTAATTACTGACCCTAGCATTAAATACAATAAAATTCTTATTAGTAAAACCTAATAAATAACAAAAATGTGATCATAAGCTGGCATAACATCTGCCGTCATCCTCAGACCACTAGACTTACAATACTAATCATGCAAATGTTGAAAGAAAAAATAATGAATCAAATATTTTATTTATCTATACTATAAGGGAATGACAGTGTTCGAAGTTGGCAGACAGACCCAGACAACGCCTGGTACCCCCCCCCCCCAGGATATCTATAAATGATAATATTAAGTTTGAAGCCTGAGACCAGAGCCTTGAGGCTAACCTCACCAACTTTGCAGAATGATTTCCAATCATATGCCGAGTGTTAGAGAGTAGTTAGGGGGTGGGGTTAACCCCCCATGCTCCCTATTTGAGAAGGATCGGCTACTATTCCGAACCCTAGCGACTCCTCTGACGTACAAGTGGGTTTGACCGTCCAGTGTGAAAACAGAATCATCATCATGGCTGTTTTCAACATTGAATCAACGTTGATTCAACTTGGATGGCGTTGATAACGTTGATTGTTACTCGAGCACCTTTTGTCCACTTGGAGAGAGAATGGGAATGAGAGGCAGATGGAATGGGAGTGAGGCACAGGCAATGGGAGGGGGAAGGAGTGAGGCAGAGGCAATGGGAGGGGGAAGGAGTGAGGCAGAGGCAATGGGAGGGGGAAGGAGTGAGGCACAGGCAATGGGAGGGGGAAGGAGTGAGGCAGAGGCAATGGGAGGGGGAAGGAGTGAGGCAGAGGCAATGGGAGGGGGAAGGAGTGAGGCAGAGGCAATGGGAGGGGGAAGGAGTGAGGCAGAGGCAATGGGAGGGGGAAGGGAGTGAGTCAGAGACAATGGGAGGGGGAAGGGAGAGAGGAAGAGGCATTGGAAGAGAGAGGGGCAGAGACAATGGGAGGGAGAAAGTGGGGCAGAGGGAATGGGAGGGAGAGAGTGAGGCAGATATTTACCGTACAAATATGATTTCGGCAAGTAATATCCAAAAGATAAAACACAAAATATAAAGCCTATTAAAAATTCCGCTCAACCAATCCTATTTTTTGGCCTTGCAACCGAATATACTTTTACGAATCTTTTACCTTGGCTTAAGTAACCTTAGGTATTTCCAATACTGTATATATTATTCCATTTCCTCATCTTGTTTTTTTGACTTACAATACACTTCTACTTTTGTCAATGTAAATTATTATTTTGTATGCAAAAAATACTGTGCAATTTATGTACAGTGTCTGGCAATATATGGAACGAATATTCTACGAGGATTTGAAAAATGAGGTCTAGATAAAATCATGTTTACAATATCACTTGCTTTTGACCTCAAAAATCAAATGCTATTTTTTTAATAGATCGGGATAAGAGTTTTCCATAATGAGCTTTAAGCGCGTGAAAGAGAAATAAATTCTGCTTTTGGTGTCACTGGCAGCCTTTTTTTATGTTATTTTGTAATTTAGGGTTAGGGTCAGCTACTGGAACCGATTAGGTTATTCAGCGCCGTGAATGTGTGAGGCTACTCATTCATTTGTACTCACCTAGTTGTGGTTGCAGGTTAGAGCATTAACCTTTGGACTCCGCCTCTCTAGCCGTCGGTTGTTTAAAATAATAACTTCTGTCCTATTTCCTTATCAAATTCAATTTAAAAATTATGATTCGAGTTTGCTTCCACAACCTGTTCCTTTAGCTCATTCCATTTACCACAACACTTACGCTAAATGAAACCACAACACACACATGACGTATACAACATATATGACACGATACACACCACACATATGACACACACACCACACATGATACATAATACACCAAAGAGCCAAAACTAAACCACCGCGAGCACAATTGAGTACATTACACACACACACACACCACCACCTCACACACCCACCCAAAGTGACTTAAACACCAAACATGACACACACTACACACCACGCATGACACACACACACCACACCATGATACACCACACCATGATACACACCACGCTTGACACACACCACACATGACACAAAGTACATCAAAGAGTGCATAAGCTGTACCTACCACAAATCACTGGTAACAGGCGAACTGACAAAAATTGAGAAGACTGCTAATGTAGTCCCAATATACAAGATGGGTGAAAGTCAGGAGGCACCGAACTACAGGCTAGTGTCCCTAACTTGCATACCATGCAAGTTGACGGAGAAGATTGTGCGAAAAAAGCTAGTGGAACATCTGGAGCGAAAGAACTGTGTAAGACATCAGCATGGGTTCAGGGATGGCAAATCATGCCTCACAGGATTAACTGAATTCTACGGTAATGCAAAAAAAAAAGAAAAAAAATCAGGCACGAAAGAGAGGGCTGGGCAGACTACATAATTTTCGATTGCCAGAAAGCCTTTGAGATAGTACCACATAAAAGACTAGTGCACAAATTGGAGATGCAGGCAGGAATGAAAGGAAAGATGCTCAACTGGATAAGGAAGTACCTAAGCAACAGAAGAGTCACTGTGAGGGGTGAGGTCTCAGAGTGGCGAGGCGTCGCCAGTGGAGTCCCACAGGGATCAGCTCTTGGACTTATAATGTTTCTGATATATGTAAATGATCTCCCAGAGGGTATAGGCTCATTTCTCAATATTTGCTGATGATGCAAAAATTATGAGGAGGATTAAGCCAGAGGAAGATAGTATGAGGCTACAAGATTACCTAGACAAACTTCAGGAATAGTCCAAAAAAATGGCCACTAAAGTTCAACCCAAGTACATGTAAGGTAATGAAACTATGTGGAGGGAACAGAAGGCCAGGCACAGGATACCAAATGAGAGACGAAGTCCTCCTCGAAACGGACAGAGTACTTCAAAGAAGTACTTCATGAAAGAAAGATCTAGGAGATGATATCACGTCAAACCTGTCTCGTGAAGTCCACATCAAAAGTATAACATCGGCGGCGTATGCGAGGCTGGCTAATATCAGAACTTCCTTCAGAAACCTGTGTAAGGAATCCTTCAGAACCTTGTATACCACATATGTAAGACCAATCCTGGAGTATGCGGCCCCAGCATGGAGCCCGTACCTTGTCAAGCACAAGACGAAGCTAGGCAAAGTTCAGAGGTATGCCACTAAGCTAGTCCCAGAATTAAGAGGCATGAGTTACGAGGAAAGGCTGCGTGAACTGAACCTCACGTCGCTGGAAGACAGAAGAGCTCGAGGAGACATGATCACCACATACACAATTCTTAGGGGAATTGACAGGGTAAACAAAGATGGATTATTTAACGCAGGAGGTACACGCACAAGGGGACACGGTTGGAAGCTGAGTACCCAAATGAGCTACAGAGCGATTAGGTAGAACGTTTTCAGTGTCAGAATAGTTAGTAAATGGAATGCACTAGGAAGTGATGTGGTGGAGTCTTACACCATACACAGTTTCGAACGTAGGTATGATAGAGCTCGAGAAGCTCAGGAATCTATATACCAGTAGATTGACGGTTGAGAGGCGGAACCAAAGAGCGAAAGCTCAATCCCCGCAAGCACAACTAGGTGAGTACATACACACGCACAAAACACAGCAAAATATATAGCAATCGAGCAGCAAAATATATTTTATTTATAATATATACATAGTTTTCATTAAAATTCCCTTACAAGCTTCCAATTCAGTTCAGTCATCTCACTGCTTCAGCTATCATTAAAACCTCATTAGCCGCAAGATATGGAAGTTTTATACCAAGAAATACCCCCTCCCCCCCCCCCCCCCCCCACCCAATAATTTATCAAACCCTTATCAATTTACATACATACATATATATACTCCACAACCCATTCATGCCTAGACATTAGCCTGTTTTTTACCAACATTACCCCATTTAGTCAGATGTAATTTACACCATATTATTCCCTAAATTGTATTAACAGCAAGATTTCAGTATCCCAACAGCTTATTCACCCTATTACATCTTTCATTTTTGATGTATGGCAATTGTCATGCATCATATTGATGCATGTCAATCAGCAAGGTAACCATAATCTTCAAGCAGGTCCAAAAATATTGGCAACTACCTTAATATATTCAAACACACCAAATGTTGTAATTACATGATAAAATACCCCACCTGGCCACGGTTCACATATGGTTAAACCAGAGTGTTTATGTTGTATTGAAATAAACTTAGCTTAAATAATAATTTGAGATAAAAGTTATACGAAGATAAAAAATAATTTATCACCATACACACAAAGTGCTTCACTTGTACATACACTAAAAATACACAAAATCAAAACATAAAACGCACATGTTTACACTCAATATTGCATTTACGCGCAAAGTATGCCATTTCCACACAAAATACGACATTAACACATAAAATATGCCATTTACACACAAATATGACTCGTGCACAAAGTATAGTATTAACACAAATATCACAAATTGCATATACGCTTACACGAATCAAAATGCACTTTCACAAAAATAACACAACTTCATAAACATCACTTTCACAAAATGCCCGCACACCGTCACCAAAACCAAATACACTTTCACATTTGATCAGGAAGATCAATTTTTCAGATAACGCATACAGAACTTACACAAATACATTATTTGCACAAAATACAATTTCACAAGTTCCATTACTGCAATTAAAACACTACTTGCAGAAATATACTCTTAACTCAGATACACTGTTTACACAACTTCCACTAACAGAATGAATACGCAACCTGCATAAATATATTCACACACAACTAGCACAAATACATAATTTGGCTAAATACAATTACAAAACATGCTTAATTAATACAAAACTTGCATAATTAATGCAAAACTTGCATAACTAATACACATCTTGCACAATTAATACACAACTTGCACAATAATTATACAGCTTGAACAATTACAATCAACAATTACATAACAGGCACAATTACAGTCAATACATACCTGGCACAAATACACAATTCGCGCATATACAATTACAAAACATGCGCAATTAATACACATATTGCATAATTATTACACAACTTGCACAAATTCAATCAATACATAACTAACACAAATATTCAATTCTCAAAAATAATATACAACTTGCACAATTAATAAACAACTTGCACAAATGCAAAGACAAAACTTTTTCCCTGCAAATTTGTACAGCATCAATTATAATATGCTAAGTTAAAAAAAAAATTGCTCCTTAAATATTATAAAATTTCGCAGATATGTATCCAACAGCTTGCAGCGCTGTATTCAAAGCTCATAATCCTCATAGACAATATATTATATTATATATACATACATATATTATTCATGCCAAACTGTTCTAGTCATCTAGCTTGTGTCCACTGCTTAATGTATATATTAATACTATATTTATATCCCCATGTTAACTCTACTCCCATCATGTCACCCATATTTAAGCAGTCTAGCAGTCTTATTGGATTTGGCCTTTGTTATGTTCGGTTAGGACAGGTTGGGTTAGGATAAGTTAGTAAATCTAGCAAAATGCTATTTCCCACCTAGATTTAACCAACCTAAAAACATATGTAAACCAGTCCTAACCTATAAGACCTAACCCATACCTATAATATCTTATCCCATCCTAAGCTAGCCTAATAGAACCTAAATCAAGCTGAATTTATTTAACTTGCTTCAATAAAATTTACTGACAGGTGTTAAATCTATGTTAATTTAAGCAAGTTTACTATATTCTACTAAGATGCGTCTTAACAGAACCTAAATTTAACTAAATGTAGCAAAAAAATCAACTTGTAGTACCTAAATTCAACCTAACAAAAGCTAAAAAGCTAATATTAGCACGCACTTTTTTTACCATTAGTACTTGGATTTTGTTTCACTATTCCATCATATTCGTTTCATTCATTCATACGAGTTCATTTTCTCAGACATGACAAAGTACAGTATAATGTTTTATTTCAGAAATGTTTATGCTTGAACATGATCTTTTAATGAAGAAAAGTACTCTTAACAAATATATTACTTTAACAGTCGCGTTTTAGTATTCTGGGTCTCGTATATATGTAACAAACACAAGCTGACAGTGTAACGGTTCCATGTAACAAGTGACGCACGAACCATAACGGCTGCATGTAACAAGAGACGTACAAAACGTAACGGTTGCATGTAACACGAGACTCACAAACTATAACGGCTGCATGTAACAAGACTCTCAAACCATAACGGCTGCATGTAACAAGACTCACAAACCGTAAAGGCTGTATGCACCAAGAGACGCACAAAACGTAACAGGCTCCGTGTAACAAGAGACGCACAAAGTGTAACGGCTGCATGTAACAAAAAAACAAAAATAGTCCTGAACATGGAATTTAGCCAACAAGACTGCTTTCCGAACTACACAAAAACATAAAAGACAAGAAAGTAGCAACTTAGTCGTTAATTTGTATGATTGTAATCAAACACAATAATACGCAAAAAATTATTTATCTATAAAATGATAATATCATGCGGATATTTACTATACATCGCGGTAATATTGACTGTGACGTACCTTCATCTGTGCTATTTTACTGTGTTGGAGAAGGAATAGGATTTATACCCAAGACTTGCTTATGATCTAGCGTTCTTGATCCTCCTCCCCCCCACCCAAAAAAAAACTGTTTAGTACTATACATGTTTTACCTTTGTAAGCGAAATGAATTAACAGTTAATCTGCGCCCAGCATTATGTACTGTTTACCGTCGTGGCTTCGGCCCATTTTTGACCTATGTTGAGTAGATATAGCATCCGCAATGTTTAGCGTGTAAGTGCAGTATGAAGCTGACAGTATATACTATGCGAAGCTCGTTCTCTCACTTTATCCTCCGTAACAAAATTGTAGTGGTTTAGCCTAGCCGAAAGCGCCAAAAGCTAGGCTACCCACCTAGCCTATCGGCGCCGATGCTGGTTATAATTATTGCCAGGAAGCGTCAATTTGGCACTGAGTTTCCTTAAACTACTGCAATTGTTAAGGAGTCGAATGCGTAAAATAAACAATGTGGGTCCAGTAAGCGAACAGGTTGAAAATTAATGTTGAATATGATGATTCTAGGTTATTTTTGTGTACAAAATTAGATCTAGAAGTGTAACGTTCTTCTCAATGTATTAGAAGCTATATGGCTGTAATATGGGATCTAGTGTATGTTTCTTGCAAAAACGTTAAAGCATCGTATCACTGCTAGACAGCTTAATGCGGTCCCTTCTATGATATTTCCTATTCCTTCTTGTTGTAACTGATGAAAGTATTATGGTGATTTCTCTTTTATAGATGACTAGGAGGGGTATCCGGCGTTGACGGACCTCATTTACGACAGTGCCAAGTACAGTTACTTGACATGAAGTCGTTGACGGACTTTAGAAAGTTTGTGGTGCTTAAGACACGCCTTGTGGTACTTCTTCGTTTCAAAACAATTACACTGCCTCGCGACCCTACTTAATTTCAAAACGATTTCAAACAATTCGGGCAAGGATTGTCCTACCACATAAATCTATGTAATAGCTTTTCCTAAATATGTGGTATAGCGAAGCTGTAACTGGTCGAGGAAGAGAAAGGCAATGGAGAAGGACATTTGAAGATGCAGGAGACGAGTGTGTGGAAGACAGAGAAGAGAGAAAATAGAATGGCTAGGAGAAAGAGAAGAGGCTGTGAGGCAAAAAGTGTTAAAAATAAGAAATGGAGCGATAGAGAGAGAGAGAGAGAGAGAGAGAGAGAGAGAGAGAGAGAGAGAGAGAGAGAGAGAGAGAGAGAGAGAGAGAGAGAGAGAGAGAGAGAGAGAGAGAGAGTGGAGGGGTGAAGAAATGCCATACAGAAAGAAATTGAAAGAACAACGAATAGAGTTTTGAAACTCATACAAATAGCTTAAATTTTTAGATATATTACATGATTTGTTTCAGTGACCTCCGTGAAATTACTTTAGTACATAGCCTAAGTCGTTGAGTTTCAAATTTCCTACACAAACTTGATAGTCTGCACCTGACAAACGAAAGTATCAAAAGAAGGCGCCAAGCCGGGAAGAGAATGTAGCTTGAAAAACAAAAGAGCTACAAACAAAGCCTCAGCCATTGCACGTGGAGAATGCAGTTAGGAACAGAAGGAGAGGATGTCGTAAACTCTCAACATTCGCTCCGTTCACCAACAGAATTCTTGGTGATCCATTTCACTTCAGGGGCTAGGCGCTTGTGTCTCGTAATATGGACATCAAATCCCACTCTTACACGCTCGCTGAATTTCGTGAAATATTCCAGTCGTAACATTTTCCGTGTTTCGTTAATATGACATCAACACTTGTAATCTCAGTGGCGACATTATTCTACTTGTGTATGAGAGAGAGAGAGAGAGAGAGAGAGAGAGAGAGAGAGAGAGAGAGAGAGAGAGAGAGAGAGAGAGAGAGAGAGAGAGAGAGAGAGAGAGAGAGAGAGAGAGAGAGAATCGTAAATACTAACGAGAAAAATGATATAAAGATAATGCAGATTTTCCGTAGGTCTCTCTCTAACATCCTAAAATAATATTGCCCTATTCAGTTTTGAACTTTATAAAGCTACAGTTCGTCCAAAATCATTAATCATGAAAAAGAGAGTAACTAAAACTTTTAAGAGGATAACTTACAATTTCAGATGAAACGTCAATCATCAAATTACCTTTTTCTCAAATATTGATTGATGGCAATAAAGATAAATATAAATAAAAAGGATCGTTACTAAACATTATAGAGAAAATACGAGGTATTGCAACACGCAAATTTACCAATATTTTAAAGATAAAACCAAAGACAGATTACAAAGTTTATGTTTTCAAGTACAACATATTCTACAACAAAACTAATCTATGAGGTCTCTGAAGAACAAATATATATTATATATATATATATATAAAATTCTCCCCCTTCTTTCCGGAAGACTCTGTGGCAGCAACGCCGGCAACACCATTACCCAGTTCAAGGCCATGTGTGGTGAGAACCAGACTGGCTCTCTCCCTCTCCAGGACACCCCACCATTACTTAGTGTTAGCTGGGAGAGTAAGAACGGAAACAGTTTAACGTTTAGCCAGCACTCACTTGTGTAACTTCTCGGTCAAGGGTTACGAGTTAGCTTTATAATTACTGGTACAATGAATTATATATATATATGCCATTTAACTCTGAATACGTATGAGTGTTCGCTTCTCCTACCACCCCCCTTTTTTATGGTGTACACTTTATTATGCAAGGTTATACAGTTACATATCTGATATGTATATCAGGTGTATATATCTTGTATGTATACATAATATGTATATCATATGTATCAGTTACATATCTGATATATATATATATATATATATATATATATATATATATATATATATATATATATATACAATTTATTATTTGTAAAAAACATTTATACGCCAGATGTGTCTAGTTCTTTGTCATCAGTCCCCAAATTTATTATTAATTAAGGTTAATGTCTGGTGTGCATTATGAAAAAAATGAATCATAGGGCCTTTCTTCTTTAAAAGACATGTTGTAAATGCTGATGGCTATTTAGAAATGCTGCAGCATTTCTAAATTCCTGAACTTAACCGATTAGAACTAATATGCGATACAATGTTTCAATAAGATGGTGCCCCTACTTACTATGCTCTGAGAGTTTAGACAATTTCGAAGTAAAAAATTTCCTTACAGGTGGACTATTATTTTGGCCTCCGAGATCGCTAGATTTGATTTCTGTTGATTTCTTTTTATGGGGAGATGTAAAAATTAATATTTAAGTAAATCTAAAAAGTAAAGCAAGGCCTAGACGAGAACCGGGCAGCGGGGACGTTGAGCCCCCAAATCATCGCAAGGTAAAGTAACCTCGTCCTTTACGGATTAATTCTGTGGAATATAACTCTAAAATAATATTTAAAATTGCAAGGTCCGATGTACCTAACAGGCAGAATATTTGTTATTTTCAAATATTTCTTTCCATTTTTTTAACAATAATCTATTTTATTAGGAACATGAATAACTGACTTAGTTATGTTACGTTAGGATAGGCTAAGATATGTTATGCAGTCCCCGTGGCTCAATGTAATACACTCGCTCCGCGCTTCGCGAGCGCTTTGGCTTGGGCTCGAATCCTGGCTGGGGAGGATTTAGTGGGCGCTAATCCTTAACTGTAGCCTTTGTTCACCCAGCAGTGAATGGGTACCTGGTTGTTAAACAATTTGGCGTGTCGTATTCCGGGGAACATAGGATTAAGGACCTGCCCGAAACGCTATGCGTGCTAGTGGCTGTACGAGAATGTATGAACTCTTGTATATATGTAAATAAAGAGAGCAAATAAAGAAAAAAGTTAGGTTTGATCAAATTTCTATGTTACTTTTAACTCAAAATACATAAAATTGCAATCATATTCAGTGTAATACAATGAAAACTAGCATTTCATAAGATTTTTTATTTTTAATTCAATATTCCACAAAAATTTGGATTGTTAGGCAACTATGGCTATTAGGCACGACAAATATATATATATATATATATATATATATATATATATATATATATATATATATATATATATATATATATATGTGACAGTGTCAGACCACGCAGGAAGAATTGAAACAGGAATTTCCTTAAGTTATTTCGTATTTAATAATACATCTTCAGAGATGTATTATGTGAGCCTGAGGTACTAAGTACCTCAGAGAGACTTAAAAGGTACTGGATGTGGAAGGCTTTAATCAGATCAATGACAAATATTGGGGGAATGTCACGTTTTAGAATTAGTTTGAATCAGAAAGCCGATTGTTTTATTTCTAGCTAGTGGCACTTTTACATGTCGTGCTAAAATAAATATTTGTTTGCAGTTGTCAGTTATGTAAATGTGGCAACATGCTGAGGATTGAGGGTTGTAGCCGGTCTCAATGCTACGATTAAAATTAATAGTATGCAGAACTCTGGAAGGAGATGATATATTTGTGACAGTCAACTAGTGTACCTCAAGTATTGATAATTTTTCCTTGAAGATTTCAACCGTGGGAACAGTTGAAGAAGGTTCCTCAATTAATTTATAATCAGTGCTCAGGGTGTGATTACCTATTTACGTAGTGTGATAGTTGATTTTCACTATTGTTTGAGAGTTGTAACTTGTTTATGATATATTATGTGCCTATTTCCCCGTCTTTCATGTTGACTGGAGAAAAGGTTCTCTCAGTTTGTGTGAATTAAGTACAATGTCTCCACTGTAGTCGTATTTATTTTTATTGTAATATGAATATATTGTTTAGTTTAATGTGTGGTCTTAATTTACCTAATTTCTTCAACATGCATCTAAATAGCAATACTTAACATATCTTTATTCAGGTAAAGGCTGGATTGTGGGGCTGAGCCTGAAAGAAGTACCTAGGACCTATAGAATCTTTATTCAGCGCTATCAACTGTAGTGATAGCAGGCTAATAATTAAAGGTATACGGTAGGCTAATGAATCCTAAGCAGTTATTTTAATTACCATTAGCAGCATTTTTGTTTTGAACAGCATCCGTAACAGATTTGATTTGCACCAGAACAATTATAAAGTTATTATAACAATTATTAAATAAATTTGAATAATTCTTAGGTAAATGATTAGTCATTGTATGTATTATAAATGATTTTAACAACTGTTCTTAAATTATCATATTATAAATATTATTACTACTTTATCATCTTAAATAAATTTGCGAGCGCTTTGGCTTGGGTTCGAATCCTGGCTAGGGAGGATCAACACCATATTCACGCTAATGTTAGTATTACTATACTAGTATTATAGTAGTAATATATTATATATAGTAAATATAGTAAAACAAAATATAATAAATATAGTAAAAAAATATAGTAAATATAGTAAAAAATATACTAGTATTATTAGTATATATTTTGTTCAGAATATATTATTATTATTAAGTGAAGGAAATAAAATATATATATATATATATATATATATATATATATATATATATATATATATATATATATATATATATATATATATATATATAATATATATATATATATATATATATATATATATGTCGTACCAAGTAGCCAGAATGCACTTCTCAGCCTACTATACAAGGCCCGATTTGCCTAATAAGCCAAGTTTTCATGAATTAATGTTTTTTCGACTACCTAACCTAACCTAACTTTTTCGGCTACCTAACCTAACCTAACCTATAAAGATAGGTTAGGTTAGGTTAGGTTAGGTAGGGTTGGTTAGGTTCGGTCATATATCTACGTTAATTTTAACTCCAATAAAAAAAATTGACTTCATACATTAATGAAATGGGTAGCTTTATCATCTCATAAGAATAAAATTAGAGAAAATATATTAATTCAGGAAAACTTGGCTTATTAGGCAAATCGGGCCTTGCATAGTAGGCTGAGAAGTGCATTCTGGCTACTTGGTACGACATATATATATATATATATATATATATATATATATATATATATATATATATATATATATATATATATATATTAGTTGATTTTATACCCGCATTAGGTCAGGTGATAATACAATGAAGGTGAAAAACATGGGGGGATACATAAGGGATAAACATAGGGGCTGCAGAAGGCTTATTGGCCCATACGAGGCATCTCCTATCTAAACACAAAGATTAATCCAGTGTAATTGGCCTGTTATGTTGGACATTGTCTTCTGTGTTGGCATCGATATGTTCTTGTCTTGTCCTTACTCTCATGGTGGGTAGAGTAAATAGTTCCGTGATTTGGGTGTGATTTTTCACCCAAATCACGGAACTATTTACTCTACCCACCATGAGAGTAAGGACAAGACAAGAACATATCGATGCCAACACAGAAGACAATGTCCAACATAACAGGCCAATTACACTGGATTAATCTTTGTGTTTAGATAGGAGATGCCTCGTATGGGCCAATAAGCCTTCTGCAGCCCCTATGTTTATCCCTTATGTATCCCCCCATGTTTTTCACCTTCATTATATATATATATATACAGTATATATATATATATTTATATATAATATATATTAGTGAAAAAAAAACAAATTTTCGGAGGTAACCTACATCCTTTCTCAAGGTGGTGTATACAAAGTTCTGAACATTGTATATTGTACCTTGAGAAAAGATGAAGATTATATCTGAGAATTTGGTGTTGAATACACTTCCATATGTATTGGGTCTTTCACCTTCATTCAAGCACTACGGCATAATAGTAAGTTTTTCCATTACTATTATTATTATTGTTGTCTCCGAGCAGTCTCTGAAAGAGCACCGTTGTTCTACTATTAACCATTAAGTACTAGAGCCTCACAGTAGGCTTCTGCCATTCATTTAATTAATATCACATTTTCTCTTGAGAAATGCCTTCCACGAAGTTTATTTCTAAATATTTTACTTTGAAATGTTATAAAACTATCGCCTTCAATACGGGGAGACGGTTTCTGTGACGATTACCATAGGTCTTTGTGTATTGGCTACCTATTCCTTTATGAAATACGTCCTTATTAAAAGCAAGTTGTCAATTTAGTATCCGTATTGGAACAGTATTTGGAAATCAACTCGTGCAAATACTAAAAGGGTGTGGCATATATCTATCATTTGGCTGAATATCTGAGAGTTTTCCAACCCATGCTGACTGGGATAGGCCTACGATTATACTGAACTGCAAAATTTGCTCAATTCAAATTTGAAACTAATTTTAATATAATTTCAAAATTAAATTATAGGTTTATTATTGTCGTTAGACAATAAAATATTCATATTATTAATATTATTGTTTTATTTACATTTCGAAGTACTTTAATATTAATAAATGGTTTAAAACTGTAATAAGTTATTTTTTTTAATAGTAAAAGCAGTATTAAGATAATAATAAATATATTTTAATTGAGCAATACTGTGGTAGGCTAACTCCACACACACACATAATACACTCCGCCCCTCAGAGCCGGCACGCTAATGTAATGAGAATTCGCTCACACATTAATCAGAGTTTCATAAAGAAGGATTTTTAATACTTGGGCAATTAATTATAACCATAACATATTGCGCTGAGAAAATAATTATTAAACATGCCGTCATATTTACGCAAAATATTTGTCGATGTAATTAATTACATTGCGCACAATATATATTTCAGACTACATCATGGGGGGAAATATTATTGCTGTAGACCAATAGACTTCCTGTGAATCAACACCGACTCACCATAATCAACACATATTCGTCATAATCAACACCTATTCGCCACAAAGCAATAGGTATTCGCCATAAATCAACACATAAACCAATACCTACTCGCCATAAAGCAACGGGTACTCGCCATAAAGCAACGGGTACTCGCCATAAAGCAACAGGTACGTGCCATAAAGCAACAGGTACTCGCCATAAAGCAACAGGTACTCGCCATAAAGCAACAGGTACTCGCCACAAAGCAACAAATATTCGTCATAAAGCAACAGGTACTCGTCATAAAGCAACAGGTGCTCGCCATAAAGCAACAGGTACTTGCCATAAAGCAACAGGTACTTGCCATAAAGCAACAGGTACTCGCCACAAAGCAACAGGTGCTCGCCATAAAGCAACAGGTGCTTGCCATAAAGCAACAGGTGCTTGCCATAAAGCAACAGGTGCTTGCCATAAAGCAACAGGTACTCGCCATAAAGCAACAGGTACTCACCATAAAGCAACAGGTACTCACCATAAAGCAACAGGTGCTCCCCCATAAAGCAACAGGCTCAAATAAAGCAAGACATGTTCACCATAACACCTACTCACCATAGCACAACATTGCCCCTTCACTATCAATATACTCGCTCCTTCACTGAACCTAAATAACAGCTGGTTGTCACATTATAAAGCGCACACAAGAATCTAAAGTTGTCCGAGGTTGCTTGCCTCATATATAAAGCTGGGACCCGTCGCTAACCTGTAAACAAGAACCTATTTCCCCATAAAATACTTCCCTGGTATACGTGATTAGTGACCGTTGTTAGATAACGTGGTAGAGTGTGGCTGTTGTGTGATTATGTGGTAACAACGAGGTCAGAGGGCAGTTGACAACGAGGTCAGTTGACAACTAGGTCAGAGGTCAGTTGACAACTAGGTCAGACAACGAGGTCAGAGGTCAGTTGACAACGAAGTCAGAGGTCAGTTGACAACTAGGTGAGAGGTCAGTTGACAACTAGGTGAGAGGTCAGTTGACAACGAGGTGAAAGGTCAGTTGACAACGGCAGCAGGCACTTACCTTACCCTTGAAGACGTCTTAACTCCGAGACTCCCCGCGAGAGCTCTTCGTTTCCATGACAAGTCACCATTTTACAATCAAATTCCCGCGTTGTTGTGTTTTTGTCACTAAATTATTCCCCGACGTTATCTAGATCACAAAATAACTTATTAAGTCAAAACTGACCATTGCGATGGATTTTCTGTTTCAAGTCACACACAGTCACTTTCAAAGTTGGTCACATCTCTCTGCTGGATCACAACTTTGTTCACTTCAGGTTATCCAGCTAGACTGGTGCTCCCAGTTACTTACAAGTATATAGTAACACTCGCTGTATCTTTTAGTTTAAGTCGGCAGAGTTTGTGATGACTAGTTACCGCGAGTGTGTAGACACAGGAGAAAAAACACAGGTAAGTTTACGTATCGCGCCGCCGCGGGCCGCCCGCCTCCCGCCAATGGCTGGCGGCTGTGTGGCGGGTGCGGTCTACGACCTGACGAAAGTTGACTCTCGTGACGTCATGGCTCCTCTTTATATAATTATTACCTAATATAACCGAAGCCAATCTAATCTAATCTAACATCATTTAACACGATGAAAATAATACATGACGTTCTGTGTTTTATCTGTGTTGTGTATGAATTGTGTTATGTGACTATGACGTCATACTGTTAATGAAGTTACCGGTATTGGATCGCATTGGCCCGAGGGCGGGAGGTTAGATACCAACGATTACTTTATTATTTAACAAAAATTATGTTATACACCGAGAGAGGTGTATCCAGCTTCTTAGTGTATATACACCTAGTTAAACTTTATATCTTATTTATGTCTACGACTAGAGTCACGCCTGCCGTAGAGGGCAACCTTTATTCTAAATCTTTTGTTTTGATTTGACGTCGTCCTTGAAGCAAAAACATCTTTGTGGAATTAGCTTTGTGATGTTAAAAGTCATTACGTTATGAGGAAAAATTTTGAAATCTAGGTGATACGAATGCAATTAAACGGGATATTGTAATTCATTCAAATATATTTGTTAATTTTTGGAAAAATCTATTTAATTAATTCTCTACAGCCCGTCAGGCTGTTCATGAGACGCCTAAATAACGCTCGAGATTTATCAACACAAACATTTATCTGAAAACGCAAAACAATCTACCTCTTCCAGCTTTTTTCATTTATTTAACTAAATGTGGAAAGGGTCTTACAAAATGTATAATTGTAAAAGGTGACAGTAACAAAATTAAGCCATACATTCTAACATTAAAATTTATATAATTATATATATATAGCTGATACCCATATATCAAAGCTATCAACATACAGGAATGCAAATAGATCCTAAGCAATATTTACAAGTATTACTTAGTATCTAAACCAGAGAGGCGTAATTTACATTTGAAATATCAATTACGAACGACACTTAGCCTAGCGAGAAACAGCTGTCATGGCGTCGGTGACCCCGGGAGTGGCGGGCGCTCACCTGGTCACTGAACAACCGCTCCCACACCAGGACTCGCCTTACCATCAAGTCATTTTATTATATAAGTGTGTTGAGTGTACGCGAGTCGCATCCAAAACACAATACAGGACATTCTCCGTGTTGCCCTCCAGGACTGGCTCTTCTGATACTTCCCTTCCCTGCTCCAGGACAGACGCCGTCCCCATCAGAAGGTAACATTTGTTGTTAAGATTGATAATAGAATTCTGTTTCCTTGGGCACCATGAAGTTATTTTATCATTCATAAAAGATGTGTATGTCGTATATCTGTATGGCTTAATGGAGTAATAAAGATGGTATATCACTAGAGGGGAGAGGTAGGGAATTATCAGGGGAAAGCCTAACCATTACGACTAAATAGCACTTGGAAGAGATCAGGATTTGGGATGGGACGGAGGGAAGAACCACTTGGCCGGTCGGGGATTGAATGTCGCCCTGCATGACGCCAGACCGTCGCTCCACCGTCCACCCCAAGTGGTTGGTATTCATTAGGGGGAGAGGAAGCCTGTTACGACTTTCGAGGTGCACCTCGAGGCTGAGGACGAGGCGGTCACCCAATCAGCGCTGGCGTTACCCCGGGACGTCTGACAGCTGAGTGGACAGCGCTTCGGATTCGTAGTCCTGAGGTTCCGGGTTCGATCCCCGGTGGAGGCGGAAAGCAATAATTTGTTACTTGTCGTTTGTAGGCAGTTGGTTGGCGAGTGAGTGGTTGTATGGGGCGGCGATACACTGACGCAGGTCTTAATAAATGATCCGACTCGCTTTCACGTCTTGAAGAACTGTGCACTTACTTCCTTGATGCCTTGTGGGATTTTATCGAAAGAGTAGTTCTCATTTTGACTTTATACATAGGCGATTGCACTCACATTTTTTGTTGTTTCCGAAGGGATCTTGCCTAATAGGAAATCATCTGTGATTGCGTTAGTAATCCGTAATCGTAATTTCTTCTTCTTAATAGTAGGTGCATTTTGCATGAAGGGTTTTTCCTCCCGATGACTGCACCAGTACAAATATAGGGAGGCGCGTATATGTTGAGTATGATAAGAGCTTCAAAAGTGTTTGTTGCAGTGTGGTGTAGGTGGAGGAGCGGCGACTACAACAGAGGTGTATGTTAGAGGGAGACTTGCCGCACCGTAGGGCGGTGTGTTGTGTTTGTGGCGTCAGCTGATCCTTGATGCTGCGACGAGGCAGTTGTTGTCTGTGTTTAGCTGTTGGTGGCGCCAGGTATAAATGTGGCACAGGTCAAATGTGGCCCAATTTGTTGGTCTACTGGAACTATATAGCCAGAGCTTTGACTATTTGATATTTTTCCTGTAATGAGAGGTTACCTACTAATATATGCTCGATGGTAAAGGGTATTTTAAGTGTGTGATAAATACTTGTTTGAAATTTACTCTGGCACTGTGATGTCGGAAGCAGTGAAGGAGATAGTGTTCGATTGTTTCAGGCACCTGACAGTGGATACAGAGTTCGTTGATGTCTGTCCTGTACTTAGAGCTGTGTGCTGCTAGTTTGGTGCGTCCCAGCCTTAATCTGATCTGTTACATCAATTTCTCTGCTTCTACATCTGACATGTTTCCCATTTTTTTATGGACCCATAGTACAAAGGTGAGCATGACGTTTTGCATTTCATTACAAAATCTTGGGCGATGGTATCTTTGAAGGCTCCTTTATTTGAAACATGAGGAATTGAATGACGGGAAATGTGAGGCGTATTGTGCATCGCTTTGGCTAGTTAATCTACAAGTTCATTATGGAGTATACCACAATGCGCTGGAACCCATTGGATATGTCATAACCGTTCAATCGATGTTCATGAAGAAGTTGAAGGCATGGGTAAACAAACTTTTCAAGTTGTTGAAGAGTACGTAATTGTTTGAATCGCACTCTTGGAATCACTACAGATTGTATATGTCCCAACTGGTAATGTGATTATTTGGAGAGCTTGGTATAAGGCATATGATTCACCTGTGAAAATCAGTCTTAGCGCCAACTCTGCCAAAAATGGTGTAGATGTTATTAGGCTTTTGTAGAGAGCGAATACCTTTTAGTTCTGCTCTGTTTATTTTTTTTTAACACCATCATGTGTCTTAACACTAACTCTAAATGTAAAATTTTACGTAATTTCTAAAATCGTTAGATACAGTTCTGCACCTTGACTGTTTTAAACTTGCAATACATATTGCTTTAATTCATATCAGGTCATGTGATAGATTATCTCAATTTAAATATCAGCCACAGAAACGTTTTTTTACCTAGGGTCATTTTTTAGCTGTTTCTACTTCTCTAGAATGGTAAAATTTGCTTCAGAGTTGGCATGCATTGTTGCTTTATTAATTATAAAGTTTTTAATGAACCTTTTTGTATGGAAACCGTCTGAGATAATTATATCTCAATGTGATGATAGACATAGCAATTAAATTAACTGGCTTGACTGTAATTATAAGGCTAGAATAATCATGGACCGCCACATATGATGTCTTCAGACTACTCGAGAATATTTAGTCTGTGTACTTTGTACTTTGTCACATTTTAAAGAATTCCAACCCTTCATGTGGTAAACTGGCTCTAGATGTTTTCCCCGGGTGTGTCTACCTCACATGCTAGTGGACTTATTTTTTCAATTGCAGTATATCTTCCATTGAACTTTATGCTTGATTAATCAATTATATGTAAATACTCCTGAGTACTGAATTAAGATACAATTGTAGTTTAAAATATATGTATATCGTCTGGGTTTAATAAGCAACAATAATATCATAGGTGGAGTAAAATCAATGAAGAAGCGCTTACTATCGCAGTATTAGTTATAAGAAGAATATTCAGTATTATAAGACCAGATTAAATTTGTATTTTGCAAGCTGCTCTTACTGTTGGTTGCAACAGTATTGATTTCCTCTCATTGTCTCTGCAATTGTCTCGCCAGTTTAGTAATGATGTCTTAATAGAGTATAAAATTTACTCATGTAAAATTGTGATGACACTTTTATTGACTTACAAATTCCATAAATTAATCAAACATTACAGCCGAATGTAATATATATATATATATATATATATATATATATATATATATATATATATATATATATATATATATATATATATATATATATATATATATATGTCGTACCTAGTAGCCAGAACTCACTTCTTAGCCTACTATGCAAGGCCCGATTTGCCTAATAAGCCAAGTTTTCATGAATTAATTGTTTTTCGACTACCTAACCTACCTAACCTAACCTAACCTAACTTTTTCGGCTACATAACCCAACCTAACCTATAGAGATAGATTAGGTTAGGTTAGGTAGGGTTGGTTAGGTTCGGTCATATATCTACATTAATTTTAACTCCAATGAAAAAAAATTGACCTCATACATAATGAAATGGGTAGCTTTATCATTTCATAAGAAAAAATTTAGAGAAAATATATTAATTCAGGAAAACTTGGCTTATTAGGCAAATCGGGCCATGCATAGTAGGCTGAGAAGTGAGTTCTGGCTACTAGGTACGACATATATATATATATTACGTATCCACTGCTATTCGCATTAATTATGTTTCCACAGGAAATTGGATTTTACTATTGGAATTCAGAAATAGAAACGCATCATTAACATCTGTTGAGTCAGGACGTTTTGTCCCGTTTTAATTCTGTAAATATTGGCACATCATTTCATTTTCAACATTTCAGTATCCTTGTGTATTAACGGCCATTGTTGTCATGTAGTCCTTAATATTTGTCTTAAATTACTTCTCGTCCTGTGCCTTCTTTTGGTAATTAAATCTGGCGAAATTTGTCTTAGTCTTCATTTCAATTGTCATTGCAGAATTGTTTACACATAATGCTGAAGCTGAAATTTTACTTTTTGAACTCGCTTATGCTTATGGAATTGTGCCATTCAGAAGCAACCTCTTAGGAGATTTTAGTATTATATTCAGCTGTTTTTTTTCCTATAAACTGTTGTTGGATCCTCAGATTTCTCTCTCTCCTAGTTTGACTGTAGGCAATTTTGTTTCTCATTGGACATGATAATATAGTTCTTTATAAGTTATTGTTTCCAGCTTTAATGAATTAACTTTAGTTCATATTGGAGGAGAAGCAGAAGAGAATTTATAAAGCAATTTTTGTTCTAAAAATTAATTGCCGTTAGAGAAATAAAAATATTGATATCGTTGTTATTTTGCATATAAAATTTCTCAGTTTATTTTATTCATAACCTGGGATAATTAATTTATTTGATTATCCCGGGCTCAGTTCTCACGGCAGGACAGAAGCGTTTGGGAAACGCTTCCTTTTACCTGATGTTTCTATTCACATAGCAGTAAATATATACCCCTTAAATTAGACAATTGTTGTGGGTTGCATCCTGGGGAAGGTTAGTAGTTGGCGTATGGGGGACTGGTAGCCTAACAGAACACGCTATCACCGAGTATGGTAACCATGGGGTAAACCATATCTCTGTCGCCCTTTCTTGGTCTCATTCTATATATCTGTTTCAGTTTCACTCACTCGTAGTATAGCCAACCTAGTACTTAGCTTAGAGCCAGCCTTAGCCTAAAGCCAGTCTTAGCCTAGTGCATAGTCTAAACCCAGCCTTAGCCTAGTACTTAGCCTAAAGCCAGCCTTAGTCTAGTACTTAGCCTAAAGCCAGCCTTAGCTTAGTACTTAGTCTAAAGTCAGCCTTTGCCTAGTACTTAGCCTAAAGCCAGCCTTAGCTTAGTACTTTAGCCTAAAGCCCGCCTTAGCTTAGTACTTAGCCTAAAGTCAGCCTTAGCCTAAAGCCAGCCTTAGCTTAGTACTTTAGCCTAAAGCCCGCCTTAGCTTAGTACTTAGCCTAAAGTCAGCCTTAGCCTAAAGCCAGCCTTAGCTTAGTACTTAACCTAAAGCCAGCCTTAGCTTAGCACTGAGCCTAAAGCGATAGGAGGGGGGGTGGGGGCCTGGTGGAAGGATTTGCGTGCAGGTCAGCAGCTTTCATTTTGAGTCTCTCTTGGACTCTACCTTGTCGGTGGGACTTAAGGCAACTGTCCCAACAGGATTTATTTAATGAGATGGAATTCTTGTTGCTTCTCTAACATTATTTTCCTACTTACGGCCTTTTAGTTTCCTCTATCCCCAAGGAAATATTGTGTTTTTTATTATTATGTTTAGTCCATGGGTTCTTGAGAGTATCTTTAGCTGTAGTAAATATATGTGTTCCCAGGTGCGTTCTTTTTTACCATACATTTAATGAAAGATTGTTCACTAGTCTAGCTCCATGTTGTTAGTAGTTAGTGGTGTAGCTCCTTGTAGTTGGTGTAGCTCCTTGTAGTTGGTGTAGCTGCTTGTAGTTGGTGGTGTAGCTGCTTGTAGTTGGTGGTGTAGCTGCTTGTCGTTGGTGGTGTAGCTCCTTGTTGTTGGACAATGAGAGGTGAGGTTTTTCTGCCCAACATGACTCTATCAACTACAAAAGTGCTTTTCAATCGTTGTAGAAGTCAACAAAATGCTCCAAATGTATCATAATTAAAGAGTTGTGGAAATTTATCATTTATTGCGTGTAGCTTACGATGAAATTTTAAAATTAAAACTGTGTATTTTATTGACCGTTAGTTTAGAACCTCATAGACATTGAGCACCTTCAAGGACATAAATAACTCCAGTCGTATTATTGATAAAGATCCTCAGTGCCACCTGAGTTTATTGCAACATCGAATGCTCTTAAATTAATTCCTCTGTAAGTACGTAATGAACGCCAAGGACTACGCCGATACGCATAATTTATCTTATGAGCCTGGCCCCACACGATGACCACGATGGTGTGCCAACCTGTCCTCTTACATAGAACGTCGCTTTGCGATCGTTTGCGTTACATAAGGACAACAATTGTCGTACTAGAAAATGGAAGCGGCTCGCGGAAGTGACGTACTGTCCCGTTTTCTGTTTTGGGTCCTCTGGTAGGTTAGGAGAGGACACGTTAAATTGTCCGATTTCTTGACGTTGGGAAACCTTAGGAGGACGGGGGTGGATATGCAGAACAGCGGACAGAAAAGTTATGGCCGTGGATAGTGAGTGTTGAAGGATATCCCTGGAAACACAAACCGAAGCTGTCTCTGTTTTCCGCTTGCTACAACTTGTAATAAAGTTGTTACATCTTGGCTTAACGTGTTTATGACGTATTAGAACGTTGTTACAACATGCTATATTGGTTGTTATAACTGGTTAGGAAGTGTTAAAACTTGTTCGAACGTTGTACCAACGTTGTAGTTTCGGTGTGTGGGCGTGTGGCGTGTGTGAGGCTGGACTTTTATAGAAGTGTACTGGGTTAAGCAAGATTGTAAATAACAGGAATAAACTGTGATCTTACGAAGCTTTTACGACACCGCAAAGTTTAATGGGTTCACATCATTCGTTTTCACTATTATCCAGTTACAATAGTATTTGTGTATTTATTTACATACAAAGAGATACAGTAAGTTGTGTCAACAGAGATTTTGGTTATTGTTAAATGGGACGCTCTCATAAAACCAGGCAGAGCGTTTTGGCCAAGTCTTAATGCTAACACTAAATTTGAATTCAAGCTTCAACGTGTAGTCAGGCTTAAAATATAACGAATTTGAGGAATAATATAATTACTGAATATAGCATTAGTAATAGGGCAAGGTGGTGATAATGAGGAATTATATTTACGGGGGTACGAATTATATTTACGGGGGACTGTACGGGGGTACGAATTATATTTACGGGGGACTGTACGAATTGTACGACTGTACGAATTATATTTACGGGGGACGTCACTTTCTACGTAAGTTAGAAGAAACAACTCGCCTATTTCTAGATAGTTGGGTTAGAAGCACAAGATGCGATACTATGGTGAACAAATTAGGTTCTTCTTTTTACTTTTGAATTCGGTATAGGTCGAGTAGAAAGTCTTGTGTATTGGGTCCTATACTTGCATGACATATGATGGGTGTAGGGACTTGCTGCACGTGCTTTACAAAATAATAATATATTAAGGTGGACGTTCCAAATGCCATCTTAACTTTACACTTGACCAAAGGGTTTATTAGAGAATACAGGGACACCTGTCACCCAAACTGTTTGGATATACTGAACCACAACACTGTTTTGCTGAATACTTCGCTCATACTGAAGCTTCCCCTCAAGGAGTCTTCATCGACCTAGCAGCAGCCTTTGACACTTCAAACAGGGAAATCATACTAGAACAGCTTGCTGAGCTAGGAATACAAGGAAAATAACTGAAATTGATAAAGGTCTAATTGAACTGTATATGTTTTGTTTAAAAACATATGCAGTAGCAAACTGTTTAAAAACAGGTGCAGTACTGCAGAGACTGCAGTATGTTGTTATCCTACATCTGATGTCACCATCTGTCACTGATGCCGACCGATCACTATCCTTCCGAATTATCGTAATGGATATTCCTTAATTCTGACTGGTCACTTAGCAAGCTAAAAATGACTGACCCTTCCCTTGACCTAAGCAAGATTCTTCCTCTATTGGCAGTGGGCCCTCTATGTCGTCTGTTGTATCAGCAGCTGGGAACATTTACCAGTTTACAAAGCCAACTTGTACAGGGTCTAAGAAAACTGTGCAAGGTCTCAAACTTCTAATTGATATGGGCCACGAAGGAAAGAACAGAACCTCGAGGTCAAGATACCCATGGGGCGAGCGGGAAGAGGGTATAGCTAAAGACTACACTTGGAGAGTAAGCGTTGTAGTAGCAGGAAAAGTGGCGGGGCTTAACCCAGCTGCCGGCCAGAGGAAGGTAACCCCGCCGACAGGAGCACCGGCTAAGCCCTACCTCCCACGCACCAAAGGTCTGGGAGCACGGGGGATGGCTCGGCTGTACTGTACAGTCCGGTCTGTATGCTTGTAGTGTCTTCTTTGTAGTGTCATCATTCTACTTTGTTGGTTCTACTTTGCCGTCTTCTTTTTCCTTGCTTTGCTTCTCGTCGGTCTTGTGCTGTCGGTATTACTGTCATTATCTGGCTCAAGTTCGTAGTACCGTTCGTTAATAAGTTGAGAGCGTAGTAGTTTGAATGATTTTTTTTTCTGAAGTGTGTGTGTGTGTGTGTGTGTGTGTGTGTGTGTGTGTGTGTGTGTGTGTGTGTGTGTGTGTGTGTGTGTGTGTGTGTGTGTGTGTGTGTGTATGTGTGTGTGTGTGTATAATTTATTCGAAACAATTATCTCTGCTCCATTTGATCACACTGTTAGTACATTTGTTGTATTAATCGTAGTAGAATATGATGTTGGGGTTATTGAAAGACTATGATGTTGAACAGATAACTTTTATTTAAACATCCAAACATATTAATACGTCAGTTCAGTATTGGAATGTTTACAACACAGGATGAGTGGAGACTGCCGCCTCAGGTCTTGATCCTGGCTGTCTTGCTTTATGTTGGGACAAACTTGTTTAGGTTCACTTTGGATCGGTAAGACTTGCTTGAGAAAAGATGGAAGTAACTAAGACTTAATGCTCGTAAGATGGGCTCAAAATAATCTAGGCTGTTAAACCCTGAATGGAAACTGAATTTTAACGGCCGTAACAGTTCGCCTGATCAGCGTGTGCTCTAGCTCTCGATATAGGCTCTATGTGACGATTTCTGGCCTGTGAACCCTCTCGGTCACGGGCTCTATACCAAGAGAATTTACTTTTCCAAACAAGTCTGTACCTTTCTTAGCAGACTTTGACTTGGCCAATTAACAAAGACCTGAGTCAAAACTGAGATTACCTGGCACAAGCGGAGGTTATCTTACTTAACCCAAGACAACACCAGTTATACGGGCCAGACTTGCAATCACAATCACTATGGCGGGACTCATTGTTCTTTGTATTAAACAAGTCAACAATGATAGGATGATTTAGCTGTCAAAGGAGTATGAACTGCTGTGATGGACAACTGGAGGCTGTGGCAAGAGCTGCCATAGTGGACCACTGGAGACTGTGGCAAGAGCTGCCATAGTGGGCCACTGGAGACTGTGGCAAGAGCTGCCATACTGGACCACTGGAGAGTGTGACAGGAGCTGCCATACTGGACCACTGGAGAGTGTGACAGGAGCTGCCATAGTGGACCATTAGAGAGTGTGGCAGGAGCTGCCATAGTGGACCACGTTAGCGACAACACGCCCGTCAGCACAGCGCATGCTTGCTTGCTGGTCCAGTGATCACCATACTAACACCACATCATCAACTTGGCACGATAAAAAAACTTACAAACCATAAACAAACCCCGCCTTTGGTGAAGAAAAGCACCACACAAGTACAGGTTTGTGGATGTATCGAGTTTCTCGACACATCTCGGCTGCCCTGCGTTATATCTGAGCACATCTCGGCCGCCTTAAGGCATGTCTGGGCACATCTCTGCTGCCTTACGGCTCACCCGTCAATGTCCTCTACATACTGTCCCTCGCCATCAACCTGTTCAGTAAACTCTCAAGTTTCTCCGATAACATTATTTTTCAAACAACTATATATATATATATATATATATCTTATTATACTACACATTAAAATATAAATAGTATAGAAGAGCAGTTTGGTTAAATGTAGTCGCGTCTACAGCCAGTAGAACAAGTAGAACTTATTAAGTTACTATACTCACACTGTACTTCATTATAAAAATCCAAGGCCTTAGGGTCACTACATTATATTTAATGTACGAAAGTTCAAGGCCTCAAAAGTTTGTTACAAATTCCTTGACTACTAGAAAAGTGTTTGACCAGTCTTAGGGCTGAACTCTCTAGCCAACGAGCAGCACAATGTTTGCCTGCTCCTGTGGTTAGTCAAGCCCAGGACCCAGATTCACGAAGCAGTTCCTCTAGCACTTACGAACGTGTACATCTTTCCTCAATCTTTGGCGGCTTTGGTTACATTTATTAAACAGTTTACAAGCATGAAAACTTGCCAATCAACTGTTGTTACTGTTATAAACAGCCTCCTGGTGCTTCGGAGCCCATTAACTGCTTAATAATTGTAAACAAAGCCACCAAAGATTGAGAAAAGATGTACAGGTTCGTAAGTGCTTGCGTAACTGCTTCGTGAATCTGGATCCTGGACCCAGATTCAGTAGGGCAGAACATGTGGGAGCTATACGACCGTGCGCCGCGCTCTCTGGCTGGTATAAAAGGATTGTACAAGAATGATCTAGCTAAATATGCAGTTCTGTTACTACTGTCGCTGCTGAACTGTTGATTGTTTATACGTTGTAATACACATTACCGACACTTAGATCTAAGAGTTGTGGTGCACGTGGACAGGTTAAGGAAAGTCTTTAGACGCGGGCAGTCGCCCTGGCGAGGTGCTGAAGATCTGGCCAAGATGGTTACCGTTAGGTGGGAAGACACCTGATAGTAGGAAAGACTGTCCCAGGCTCATGAGTCTGCCTTCGCTGTCCTCATGATGAAACACGTCTTACAGTGTAGGGCATAACGCCAAGGTTACACAATCACACACCTGGCTTTTGCACAGAACAAGCCACAACAGCGTGACTAAAATAAACAGCTGAACACACACATGTTATGAAGATGACGTTTGGGCTCCTCCCGGACACTAACCAAGGAGTCACGTCTTGATAAGGCTGCAGGATGGACTAAAACGTCATCACTTTAATTTGATGTGTGTGCGGATTGGTACACTCTTTATATTTACGTGTTAAAATGGCCTGTCAAAGGAAAGAAATAAATGAATCAGTTAAGCCGTCGCGCTAAATCTATGAAGGAAGTTGCCGGTGGGAAACAGGTTACACGTGTAGGTTGTAAACAATAGTGGCCTAGAGCTCCAATACTTGTAGGCCAGGTTGATCACATCAGCCTGGAAGACCCTTCACTGATACACTTGCGTCTGCCACCACCATCTCTGGATATTACTTTAAATATCAACATAAGAAAAATTCACAACAATAACATTGAAAATATCAAAGTTTTGAGAGTTACCACTTAAAGGTCGTTCATCTGTGAGACAAGTGCAGTGTGTGATGTGTTAACTATGATTGAAAATTTCAGTAGTGGCTAGATTCACTACTTTTTTCAGAATTCTTCACAGCCATCCAGGGTTCTCCCTGAACCTCGGTGTAGGAGTGCACTCCTAATGACTGTCAGAATAAGTAAGCAATTTAATTATAAAAAGGTGTCAAGAACATTTAATGCCTCAAATATGTGTTTTGAATGGACTGTTAAGGCACACGGTATCTTTCGAAGTCTTGGAAGGAACACCTAATTTGACTTTAAAACCAATTAAAAATTGTATTTTGTTTTCCACGAGTCATCATTGTCATTATTGCCCCGTTTCCCAGGTATGTATGGCATATTTAGTGTTACAAAATGACATCCATGAAATCACCAAACACATCTCTCACAAAACAGCAATACGGAGAACAGCCACCATCACCCAGCAAATCATCCACAGCAGCATCAGACCGCAGCATAATCCTAGGTGTACAGTCCTCTTTGTTAATTGTTAAACACAAGCACACCACACTTTCACTCTCTTTCACAACTGCTGCCAACTATTCTCTCGCTGCTCCAACCCGTTCTCGCACTTTCGTATAGTCAATATTGACTTATTAAATACGTGCATATGTGACATACTAAACATAATAGTTTACCTTGAAAAGCTTTATAGAAAACACCGACCTTACCTAACCTTCTTAGTATGTTAAGATAAGCATCTTATAGCTTCGTAATTACAATTGTTACTTAACCTATTATAGGTATAGGTTAAGTAATAATTGTAATTACGAAGCAATAAGATGCTTATCTTAACATACTAAGAAGGTTAGGTAAGGTCGGTGCTTTCTATGAAGCTTTTCAAGGTAAACTTGTATGTTTAGTATGTCACATATGCACGTATTTAATAAGTCAATATTGACTATACGAAAGTGCGAGAACGGGTTGGCTGCTCACACTCACTGCTGGTTCCCTGCTGAGCAGCTGGAGCCCGTCTTCTCCTCCCTAAACTCCTCATGGCCGCAGTTTCACTGGAATACACTTCACCACAATTTAACCATCCGTTTGTCCAAAATTACCACTACTTTATATCACCATTTTATCCTTACTCCATCTATTTTTTTTCTAAAACCAAAATTCTTCCGAAATTATACATTTCGGAAGATTCTAATTTCAGACTTTTTCATGCTTGTTCCACAACTAGACTGGGATCTGCATAAAAGTATAGGAACTACTACACCTCCATGCAGCCTTTGGCTACATTGCCCTTATGTTGCTCCCTCACGTGAGGGATCCACGGTTCGAGATCCATCCAGCCCAGGTGAATGAAATGTTTATTTCCACGGAAGTGTGGATTACAATTTATATAGGTTCCGGCCTTTCATTATTTGAAAAAATGTTCTTCCTTTTGAACTTGCACACATTTTTCATGTCACACTCCTCAGGAATTGAAATTCCCCACCATTTCTATAAATGTCCATACACACGTTTCTCTCCCTCTACACTATCATAATTTTTTGTTGTTTACATTCACATTAACAACCTTCTCGAACACACCTCAAGAAAATCTCATCTAATCGACAAAGTGTCATATCGTTCGCTGCAAGAAGAGCTGTATTTTATATATATATATATATGACCGTGAAATTCTAACACGAATTTTCTCAATATTTCTTATGTTTCTTTTCTTACTTTTAATCTTACTTTTTCGGTCATATTTAATAATATATGTTTACAAGAAAGACTGCTACCGATATATATATATATATATATATATATATATATATATATATATATTAGTATATTTTGGTAGCAGTCTTTCCTGTAGACATATATTATTAAATATGACCGAAAAAGTAAGATTAATAACTCTAACACGAATTTTCTCAATCCTTCGTACATTATGCTTCACTGTTGGAGGTAAATCAAAAATCACTTCTCCAAAATTCATTTTTATTTCTAGTCTGACGCGACACGGGCGCGTTTCGTAAAACTTATTACATTTTCAAAGACTTCACAAATACACAACTGATTAGAACTTGCGTTTCCCTGACTTTATATCTACATTTGAGTGAGGTGGGAAGGGTGATGTGGCATTACATTTGAGTGAGGTGGGAAGGATGATGTGGCATTAACACAAGACAGAACACTAGAGGATATTAATAGGGTATTAAAAGTATCAACACAAGACAGAACACGAAAAAATGGGTATTGAATAGAAGTGTTTGTAGAAAGCCTATTGGTCCATATTTCTTGATGCTTCTATATTGGAGCGGAGTCTTGAGGTGGGTAGAATATAGTGGTGCAATAATTGGCTGTTGATTGCTGGTGTTGACTTCTTGATGTGTAGTGCCTCGCAAACGTCAAGCCGCCTGCTGTCGCTGTATCTATCGATGATTTCTGTGTTGTTTACTAGGATTTCTCTGGCGATGGTTTGGTTATGGGAAGAGATTATATGTTCCTTAATGGAGCCCTGTTGTTTATGCATCGTTAAACGCCTAGAAAGAGATGTTGTTGTCTTGCCTATATACTGGGTTTTTTGGAGCTTACAGTCCCCAAGTGGGCATTTGAAGGCATAGACGACGTTAGTCTCTTTTAAAGCGTTCTGTTTCGTGTCTGGAGAGTTTCTCATGAGTAGGCTGGCCGTTTTTCTGGTTTTATAGTAAATCGTCAGTTGTATCCTCTGATTTTTGTCTGTAGGGATAACGTTTCTATTAACAATATCTTTCAGGACCCTTTCCTCTGTTTTATGAGCTGTGGAAAAGAAGTTCCTGTAAAATAGTCTAATAGGGGGTATAGGTGTTGTGTTAGTTGTCTCTTCGGAGGTTGCATGGCTTTTCACTTTCCTTCTTATGATGTCTTCGATGAAACCATTGGAGAAGCCGTTATTGACTAGAACCTGCCTTACCCTACAGAGTTCTTCGTCGACTTGCTTCCATTCTGAGCTGTGGCTGAGAGCACGGTCGACGTATGCGTTAACAACACTCCTCTTGTACCTGTCAGGGCAGTCGCTGTTGGCATTTAGGCACATTCCTATGTATGTTTCCTTTGTGTAGACTGCAGTGTGGAAACCTCCGCCTTTTTCCATGACTGTTACATCTAGAAAAGGCAGCTTCCCATCCTTTTCCGTCTCGTAAGTGAAACGCAACACGGAACTCTGCTCAAATGCCTCCTTCAGCTCCTGCAGATGTCTGAATGGTTTCATCGAAGACATCATAAGAAGGAAAGTGAAAAGCCATGCAACCTCCGAAGAGACAACTAACACAACACCTATACCCCCTATTAGACTATTTTACAGGAACTTCTTTTCCACAGCTCATAAAACAGAGGAAAGGGTCCTGAAAGATATTGTTAATAGAAACGTTATCCCTACAGACAAAAATCAGAGGATACAACTGACGATTTACTATAAAACCAGAAAAACGGCCAGCCTACTCATGAGAAACTCTCCAGACACGAAACAGAACGCTTTAAAAGAGACTAACGTCGTCTATGCCTTCAAATGCCCACTTGGGGACTGTAAGCTCCAAAAAACCCAGTATATAGGCAAGACAACAACATCTCTTTCTAGGCGTTTAACGATGCATAAACAACAGGGCTCCATTAAGGAACATATAATCTCTTCCCATAACCAAACCATCGCCAGAGAAATCCTAGTAAACAACACAGAAATCATCGATAGATACAGCGACAGCAGGCGGCTTGACGTTTGCGAGGCACTACACATCAAGAAGTCAACACCAGCAATCAACAGCCAATTATTGCACCACTATATTCTACCCACCTCAAGACTCCGCTCCAATATAGAAGCATCAAGAAATATGGACCAATAGGCTTTCTACAAACACTTCTATTCAATACCCATTTTTTCGTGTTCTGTCTTGTGTTGATACTTTTAATACCCTATTAATATCCTCTAGTGTTCTGTCTTGTGTTAATGCCACATCATCCTTCCCACCTCACTCAAATGTAATGCCACATCACCCTTCCCACCTCACTCAAATGTAGATATAAAGTCAGGGAAACGCAAGTTCTAATCAGTTGTGTATTTGTGAAGTCTTTGAAAATGTAATAAGTTTTACGAAACGCGCCCGTGTCGCGTCAGACTAGAAATAAAAATGAATTTTGGAGAAGTGATTTTTGATTTACCTCCAACAGTGAAGCATAATGTACGAAGGATTGAGAAAATTCGTGTTAGAATTATTAATCTTACTTTTTCGGTCATATTTAATAATATATATATATATATATATATATATATATTCTCTACAAAAATTTATACTTGATGGTTGTTTATTGTAAGACTCTACTCCAAATTGTTATTTTCGCTATCAGCCACTCTTGATGTACTTACCCTGTATTAGTTCTCGTACTGTTCATCACATCATACTTTTCTTCTTTAAAAGAGTGCACCACTTGCAACCTCCTTGCTTATTAAGTCTCAGGACCTCAGATCCCTGGCTGATTTAAGCTTTAACGTTGAATTTCCCACACCTTTATTTCAAGGTGGGCGAGATAAACATGTTGACACCCGCTCCCCAAGACTGGTGAAATATATTATGACTTCCTTGTATGATCAAAGGAGAGGTTTGGTAATATGACTCGATGGATACTGGAGTTGGGCGCATCACACACAGGAATATAAAATTGTTTTACTAACAATGTTAGGCTCGCCTTTGATGCGATGTTGTGTGCGTTTTGTTAATGTGTGTGTGTGTTATAGACGATAAAGTTTAGTGCTGGAATGCCCAGTGAAGTCCACTGGGTGGGTGGCGTTGTATGTAAGGTGTTATCAGGGTTTAAAAAGGTATGCTACAGAAATAATAAGAATTTGGCCCACTGTTGTGGCAGGCTTTTTAAACCAACCGCTGTTCTTCGTTCTATGTTGACAACGAACAACAGCGGTTGGTGCAAACTAATATGTAATCTAATGTTACCAAGAAGAATAAACATTAACTGGTTTCCAGTTTACAGAAACCTTATTGGTCATGAAGATGAAATATTGCATATGGGTCACACGTCTCCTCTTGCTGTATGCAAGCCTTCATATATATGTATAAATAAATAAATATATTATATATTATTATTTTTGGTACCTTATGTTAAATGGTTATGAATGTCCATATAAATTCAGATCAAATAGTTTTCACACAATACACTGGAACTTATGTATGGTCGTATGTACGTAAATCTGGGAAGCGACAGTGGTGGCATAACTTAATTGTCAGCATTGTCAGTGTTGCTGAAGAGTGTACCATGTTGCTGGCGTGTGGCATGCACGAGTTGCTTAGTGTCAGGTAAACCACATCACACTCTGCCACCACTAGTTTAAACTTTTATTTCTCAGACCAGAAGCTTGACACTGTAGTGTGAGAACATAACCCACTCTCAGGGGTTTCACTTTCCCATCCGCTTCACAAGCTTATTATGTTCGAGACGTCCATCCCAGGTTCTGTCGTGGAGCCTTACTCCTTCAGAGGGTGTTGCTGGCGAGTGCTCTTTTCGTGTTCGCTTATGGGGTGGCGTTGTATAGTGTGTGGGCGTGGGTGGTGGTGCGGGCGGCCTGGGTTGTGCTAGGTCTCTAGGTGTATCTGGTGGTGGGTGCGGGTCCTGGGAATGGTGCGAGGAAGGGCCGCTGTCTCTTTCGGCGCCAACACTGTCTCTAATTGCTCTAGTGTTTTCTTGGCCACACTGAGGACATTCTCCTCGCACCCGGCCACGTGACCGCGCCCGCGGACATTACCACGCCCACGGCTTGTCACGTCAGAGTATCGTGGGCGGTTGATGGGCGGCAGAGGCACAACGTGTCCTTCTGAAGAGCTGAAGGAGGGCCCTCGACCTTTGGCTCCCCGTACGAGGTCCCAACCCTCAGAACGTACTGACGATTCCAGAAAGTCTGTGGAAGTGTCGTCTTCGGCATCATCGTCGCTTGGTTTTGGTGACTGCGTCAGGGACCTGGGCTCTGATGACGACCGAGGAAACGTCATCAAATTGGCTTTACGCACTGGGGGCACGTTGCGTCCCTCGCTCTTTGTGCTGCTTATGGAGGCACTGAAGGACACGTCTAAGAACCTCCCCGGCAGCAGTGTAGGGAGTGATGGGCGTGCAGGCGTGGGTGGCCTGTGTTCTGGATGGTTCTCTGCATCCTCCTGAACCAGGTGTTGGATGCTGCGGTTGAGGGATCGTGAAGAGGAGCTGAGCTCAATCTTGGGCATGGGCTGGGCGGCGGCGAGGGTGGCGCCCGTCACCGTTATCTTCCTGGCGTTGTTGGTGGTCATCCTGACGAAGGGTTTGTCCTCGCCTTCACTCGCAGGCGGCTGATGCTCGCATTCCATCAGTGACTCTGTGTCTGCTTCATTACCTGAAACATCAACAGTGTTGTATAGTCACTGAGAATGACTGAATGGGAATTCATGAAACGCGAGGTGATGAGAACATAATTACTGACATAATACGAGAGGAGAAGAATCATGGGTTAAGGAAAGTCAGCATTATAAAGGGGAATTAAATGAAGCTTCAAAACTATATTTGTCTTCTTAACTTTGCGTATACTTGATGTTCATATTGCCTTCACTAGTGTTATTCTAGTGCTGCACTAGTGTTATTCTGGTGCTTCACTAGTGTTATTCTGGTGCTTCACTAGTGTTATTCTGGTGCTTCACTAGTGTTATTCTAGTGCTGCACTAGTGTTATTCTGGTGCTTCACTAGTGTTATTCTGGTGCTTCACTAGTGCTTCACTAGTGTTATTCTGGTGCTTCACTAGTGCTGCACTAGTGTTATTCTGGGGCTTCACTAGTGTTATTCTAGTGCTTCACTAGTGTTATTCTGGGGCTTCACTAGTGTTATTCTAGTGCTTCACTAGTGTTATTCTGGGGCTTCACTAGTGTTATTCTAGTGCTGCACTAGTGTTATTCTGGTGCTTCACTAGTGTTATTCTGGTGCTTCACTAGTGCTTCACTAGTGTTATTCTGGTGCTTCACTAGTGTTATTCTGGTGCTTCACTAGTGCTTCACTAGTGTTATTCTGGTGCTTCACTAGTGTTATTCTGGTGCTTCACTAGTGCTGCACTAGTGTTGTTCTGGTGCTTCACTAGTGTTATTCTGGTGCTTCACTAGTGTTATTCTGGTGCTTCACTAGTGTTATTCTGGTGCTTCACTAGTGCTGCACTAGTGTTATTCTGGTGCTTCACTAGTGTTATTCTGGTGCTTCACTAGTGTTATTCTGGTGCTTCACTAGTGTTATTCTGGTGCTTCACTAGTGTTATTCTCGTGCTTCACTAGTGTTATTCTGGTGCTTTACTAGTATTATCCTAGTACTACACTAGTGTTATCCTAGTACTACACTAGTGTTATCCTAGTGCTACACTAGTGTTATTCTAGTGCTTCTCTGGTGTTATTCTAGTGCTGCTCTTGTGCTTCACTAGTGTTTTTAGTGCTGCACTAGTGTTATTCTAGTGTTTCACTAGTGTTATTCTAGAGCTTCACTAACCTTTCAACCAGCTTCAGTAGGGTGCAACACTACTCACCTGTCGCTTCAGTAGGGTGCAACACTTCTCCGGTCACTTCAGTAGGGTGCAACACTACTCACCTGTCACTTCAGTAGAGTGCAACACTACTCACCTGTCACTTCAGTAGAGTACAACACTTCTGTCACTTCATCAGGGTGCAACACTTCTCCTGTCACTTCAGTAGGGTGCAACACTACTCACCTGTCACTTCAGCAGGGTGCAACACTTCTCCTGTCACTTCAGTAGGGTGCAACACTACTCACCTGTCACTTCAGTAGGGTGCAACACTACTCACCTGTCACTTCAGCAGGGTGCAACACTTCTCCTGTCACTTCAGTAGGGTGCAACACTACTCACCTGTCACTTCAGTAGGGTGCAACACTACTCATATGTCACTTCAGCAGGGTGCAACACTTCTCCTGTCACTTCAGTAGGGTGCAACACTACTCATATGTCACTTCATCAGGGTGCAACACTTCTCACTTTAACAAGCGTACATCACTCGGTTGCTTGTGTTGTTTAGTGTGTCAGCGTCACTCCAGCAAGCAGATGACTTTCACCAACGCTTGTGTAAGTTCAAAACAATTGGACCTCACTCTTACAACAATTTGATTGTGTTAATGCTTGAATGTCTTAGTTTGAAAGGTCTGGTTAACTTTAGTTTGATTCTTCCTTTAACAATGTGTCGTTAATTGTCATAAGAAAATTGTCACTTACAGCAAAAAGTCCGGTTCAACTTATCTCACTTAAGGAAATTTTACATTAGTCTGTTATTCGCTATTGGAACATAAGTGACATTTAAGTGACGTTGAAGCAAGAGCGCGCCTGGCTCCAGAAAGTCACTCCACCGTGATAAACATGTCCGCTCTTTTAAGGAAGTATTGAACAAATGTCTGGCGCACTTTAACATATGTTTTAGCAAGCGTGCGATTCACTTCACTCCATGCAAGTCTCACTTGAGTGCGTGTTTGAGTGGAGGGAGAGTGTGCCTTACTCTGGGGCGTGCTAGAGCCAGCAGAGGGTAGGTAGGAGCCTCACCTGAGCCCGGACTGCCGGAGATGGAGAGGCCATGCATCAGCTCCTGCAGCACCTTCCTCTCTTCGGCGTCAGGCGCCCCCACTCTCAGGGGCTCACTCCTCACCTGCGACCTCTTGTCAGCCTCCTCCTCCTCCCCAACACCTTCCGCTCTCCTCCTGCTCCTCTCACCGTTACCTATGTCTCTCGTCCAACTACTCCTCGCCCTCAGTCTCTCCACGTTCAGGTCCTTGGCATTGTTGTCGCTGTCGTCGTCTGTAGCAGCCTCGCCGGCGTCTTTGAGGGCGAGAACACTATTTGCCCTAGTTACACTTCTGTTGATGTGACTCCCACTGACCCCTATGGCACCTTTGCTCCTGCTCAGCAGTACGGGACTCTTTACGTTGTGGCTACTGTTATACCCTGTCGCACCCTTGCTGGTAAAGCTGCTGCTTACTAGTACTGCACCCTTGACAGTATGACTGCTGCTGTGGCCTGTCGCACCGTTGGTGTTGGAGCCACCAGTCAGCCCAATCACACTCTTTATATTGGGGTTACCACTTGTTCCTAACGTTAGTTTCCAGGTACTACTTGGCACATTTCTTCTGATGCCAAAGTCGCGGTCTTCCCAGGCGGTGTTCTCCTCTTCTTCAGAGTTCTGATCCTCGCTGCAGGTGCAGAAGTTTCTTGCACTCTTCCTCCTGTGGGCGCCTTCACCTGCTCCTGTGCCAGTGTGCTGGTGTCTTGGGGGGATTGTTTTCTGGCAGTCGGTGCAGAAGGTGATGAAGGCAGGAGGCGGTAGAGGGTCCGTGGGTCCTGGACCAGATGCCGGACCCGTGTTCCTTCCCAGAGACTTTGAGCGACGAGCGGAAGACCTGTGGAAAAACACTAGATAGTGACTTCTTAATAAAAGAAAGCAGCAATATTTCTTCCAGAATATGAAAGAGACTTTGAAGGAGATTTATAAACAAGCAGATATAATAGCCATGGGTCCCCTCCCTGGGTGTTTTATTAGTACATTTTTATCTAGGTAGTATTGAACAGTGTCCCAGTTCACCTGGATCTTAAATTTAATGTCTTCAGCATGTTGATGACTATTTCTTGCTGGTGCCTGACAAGAAATGCTTGCTCCTGCTCAAGGGAGCTTCCGAGCGAAGCTCAGTTTTACTTATAAGATGCGAATGAAAAGGCAAACCGCTTTTCTTGAGTAAAACAGCTTTGGAATAGAATGATACTTCTACACCTCGGTCTACACTATGGAAAACGACAAAGAGGTGCCTCTTGAATGCTAGTAGTGAGTACTCTAAGTGAAAGAAGCTAAATGTTATTGATGGCTACTTCAATTATGCTCTTTCCCACGGCTCCAGTTGGAAGTAAGTTAATGAGAAACTTGGCAAAGTGAGGCAGGTCATTGTCAACAACGAATACTCTAGTAAAGATGCGGAAGAGGTCATCAAATGGAAAGTGAACTGCCATTCTACCACTGTTAAGATGTCAGCATCACAGAACCTTCCTCACCCTGAGAGCTCTACAGAAAAGACATTTCAATGGCTCACAACATGGAAGGAAGACCTGAAAAACATAATTGTCAGAAATGTCACTACTCTCGACAATGACAAATAAATACAGCTCACCATTTCGTACAAGACCAAGAAAACTGCCAGCAAGCTTATGAAGCAACAAGTTTACCGACAGCAAATTTTGCGAAATTTGGCAATGTCTTTGCTTACCCACTTGGGCAAGACCTAATGCTCCTTTTATAAAATCAATATACTAGTTAACCATTGGCATGTGGGTGGTCAGGCAGTGAGAGGAGCCTAGTAGCGTGCAACTTGAAAAAATACAGTAGTTCCATTTGGCTTTGAGAAAGGGTCGGGGCTTTAAAGATGGTGGAGGTTTGGTTTTAACTTTAAGGGTTTTCATCCTTTACACCTAGAATGAATTAATAAAACATTAATTTTCCCGATTATAATGTGTTAAAATATTATAATAACAAAATAGATTTCTCTACCTTCCTTTTTAATCTTCCTACTTCAGTGAAGAAAAACCTAAGAAAAATCGAGAAGATTCGTGCCAGAATCATAAATCTAAAACTTTCTGTTGTTTTCAACGAAATATGTTTAAAAGAAAGACTGCTACCAATATATATATATATATATATATATATATATATATATATATATATATATATATATATATATATATATATATATATATATATATATATATATGACAATGTCAGACCACGGGGGGAAAATGAAATGTTTGAAAAATGTTTGCCCAGTCCAAGTGGGTGGACTGGGCAAACCTAACCTTGCCTGCGTGTTATAGTAGACGGCTGAGATGTGAGCAACACTTGGCCCTACCTGGTCTTCCTGCTCTCAGTAGGCGTAGGTGGGCGATCTAGGTCGAGTGGGTTGGCGGGGACGAATGCAGAAGGGCCAGAGGGCCTAGGGAACACCCCCGACTCAACCTTTAGAATGGCGGCGATGTCCTCGTGGCCGTTCTTTTCCGCGAGCTGCCACGCCGTCAGCCCCTGCCCGTTGCGCTGACCTGCAAGAGTACCTTCAGTCAGTTAAGGCTGGTGATGGAGGAGCACCTCGGCCCTGTGAGGTGTCGCTGGGACAGTACAGTGGTGACCCGGGTGTTGACGAAGGCACCACAGGTTCAGGCAGGTCTGGCACACTCTCACACCAGTTAATTTGATCGTCACACTCTGTCCCTCCACATCTCAGTTCATGAATTATTCACAATGTTACATAGCACTGCCTCGCTTACATTAAACTACTAAATAACTTATAAAAATTATTCCACAGTATTTCCAGGCTAGTGTACAATACAATAGTCCATATCTTATGGAGGCGTCACCAACACATGTCAGTGATAAGTTCTTTCCCTACAAACATAACTGACCTCCCCCTCCCCCTTCTCCACTAGACCTTGTGGGACATTCTCCTTCCAGTACAACCTGGTGCTTGTAGCAACTCACTCCAGATGCTTCACAACCATCACAATATACCTGGTTGCACCAACATATACTAGAACAACTGCCCCTCACCATGTTTAGAGTCACATATGAATCGACGTTGAATCAACGTCAATAACAGCTGGAAAGTCGGTTATTATCACCATGGACAATGACACCTACATTTCAGGTTTCATAGGAGTTGTTGGATGTCGCAATAGGAGGCAGTGTTACTTGAGGCATGGGGCTCGACCCCTTACAACCTTATGACACTCGTCAAACAGTCATAATTTGCAATGGAAAGTTGCAGGAGGCTAACTGTAAAAATGTCTCCTCCAACTTTGGACAGGCAAACACACACACACACACACATTTTCTCTCATAATAATAAACTGTTGCTATCTACCAGGGGCGATACATTTGTTCCCATACTTATTCACAGGGAAGGTGTAAGTGACGAGGAGATTGTGGTCAGAATATCTGTATAAAATTATAAGAGGATTTGGGCAAAATGATTTTTGTATTTGTGGCACAACAAATGCATAATATTGATGTCCACTGGACTTAGATTACTATTTGGGAAGAAAGCAATTGCAAGAGTGTAATGAAACATGTGTGCGTAAACATTACACTGTCCTCGCTTCACTGGAGGACACGAGGAGTACGGGGGAACATAGTAACAACATAGGAAATTCTATTGGAAAAAGAAACAGAAGTTGAAAAATATGCAATGTTCAAAAGGGAAAATAGGGGAGTAGAGATTTCGATTGAAATTGGGGATACAAATTAATGGGACAGATTAAGAATATATGTTATTGAAGCAACCTATAAAGGCTTACTTAAGAAACGTGTATCTATAAATTAGAAAGTATGTCTGTCTGTATATATGAGGTTGGCGACCAGATGCTTGGGATTAGCCTCACCAAACTTGTCTCTTGATTCCTGTGGGGGATGTGCCCAACATGGTCAGGTGAGGGTCGTAACATTTCAACAGACAACAGTATGCTATGGTCGCAGTATACTATGAAAATAATTCATTTTTCTTTAGCATTGCAAAATATTATGCATCGATCTCGAGAAAATTAACATTAATTTTAATTAGGACATATATATGAGAGGGATTAGGTGGTTGTAAATAGGAGCTGCCGCGTATGGGCCAAATAAGCCTTCTGCAGTTACCTTTGTTCTTATCTTCTTAATTACTCATACTTTGACTGTAACAACGAGAAACAGTTTTTGTTTAATGAACACATCACATCCACCACCTGCGGGTTCCCGCCACTCCGGGTCCACCACGCCATGCTCCCCAGCTCCCACACTGGACCACCAACCCATCCTCCTGTTTAGGCAGTACCTATTGTGACGGTCGTCAATAGTCACGAATTCGTACGTCTTAGTTTTTAGACAGTAGATTCCTGATTCCTGATTTTACATCAAGATGCCTGACTAATAAGGAATTCTTGTCAAATAAATGAAACTAAATAACAAATACTCCTAGGCCTAGTATAGCACATGTTCAATATTAGGCCTTAGAGATCGTCTATTAGGTCTAGGGAGGTTAGGATAAGTTAGTGTAGTTTGTCAGCCAACACAAGTAAAAAATGGTTTTCTGGTTTGTCGAACTCAATAGTTTAGATTTCTACTTTCTAATTGCGTTGTTCGTGGGTATATGGTCCTCATCGTTACTATAAGTACTACCACAACAGGAGGCTGGGTTGGGATCATTGATCGTGGTGTACTTCAGTAAGAAATCGTGGTGTACTTCAGGTTTGTTATAATTTTAAGTGTACTGTCAGAGGAGAGCAGAAGGTGGGAAGGGGAGAAGAGGTGGTGATGGGAGAAGGAAGGAGAGAGGAGAGAGAGAAGGAACAAAACAAAATGCAAGATAACTTGCTTAAAAACGCAATATAATGCGAAATTCTGAGGGAACTTTCACCTGGTGTCTTTCTTTACTTTGCAGTAAAATAAGCCCCCGGAATTAGGGGACTTATTTTACCTGCCCGAAACTCTGTGTGTTAGTGGCTGTACAAGAATGTAAGAACTCTTGTATATATAAATAAAAAATAAAAAAAATAAATAATCTCATCTTTATTCTGTCTTTCTCTGGACCCACTTTCGCAATCTCTTTGTCTCTCACAATAATTTGTGAATATTTTACTTTAAATAGATAAATAATTGACGCATTCAGTGCAGCAAATTAAACTACATGCAAAATATCAACAAAAAGTTACATTTCCCGGAAGCGGCCGCGTTACCCCTTGTGGCTTTGGTCGTTACTGAAAATGTTGGAGACATTACAGAAAACGGATACCAACTGCCTGATGAGGGGGAGGACTCTCATATACTCATTATTTTATTCTTGGTATAAGAATTCCTGTTGTCAAGGACAAAGATCTGTACTTAAGCTTATCGAGGTTCCCCTTGTGCCAAGGCCATCCACTGACTATTCCAGGATGCAACACACAACAGTCACCTAACTCCAGGCACCTATTGAAGAGAGGCACCAGGTGCCCAAACGTCTCAGTACTGCCGCGGGAATCGAACGGGTGCCCCCAAGTTGAAAACCACGGAATTCCATGACTGTGCCAGGCACCACCAACACGGTGTTCGCGTCTCATTGTACCACAGAACTTGTGATCTGACAAGTTTGAATATGTTCGAAATTTTCGGGAACAGGAAGTATTTTGGGGTTATCGATACAAAGCGGTCACCCATCAGGTTAATGAGCCGGACTCGCCAGTGCTTAACCTGATTGGCCGAGTGACGCACATCCACTGCGTCATGTCAGACGCGTCTGAATATCCGAGCACAGGATATGTTTTGAACAACGATCAATATGGAACCTGGAGAGTCTAGACCAAGGCTAATGGTCATAATGGCTGAACTATAGAGCAGTATTATAAGTGGGTGGGCCTTGCAAGGTATTTGGGACAAGTCAGAAGATGCGAGGGTTATCCTACACTGTAGAGGCAGAGGAGGTTCTGATTGGAAATTGTTCTATAGTGATTTGAGAAGTGGACGGCGGTGAGACAGTAGAGAATTATCTGGAGTGCGTCCCTTGACAGTGTTAGAAGATATGTGGCACCGTCCCGCACATGATCTCTATGTTTGAACTTGAAAAGAAGCCAAAGTTACAAGAGGGGGAACCAAGCTAAGAAACTACCTCTCGGGTAGAAGGTAGAGCTTAGAGAAGGGGTTGGGTCTCTAAGACCCCCCCCTTTCTTAGACAAAGAATCATTGTCTACTTTGGTACCTCCACATACCAAAGGGTTAGTTGGTTAGTACGTTAGTTGAGAGGGTTGATGAGCGGGTTCCCAGAAGAATCGTTACTAAGCATTATTCTATATATAACAGAAAGTAGACAAGCATATTAGCTTCGATTTGTCATAACAAATTTCAGATTAAAAATACAGGACGAGGACTGCAAGGTTCAAGGGGACTTGTGTACTTGTCTCTGTAAATTCCTTTGGTGAGTACACACACACACACACACACACACACACACACACACACACACACACACACACACACACACACACAAAACTGGTGGAATCGGCAGAGATCAAATGTGTTGGAAGCCTCGCGATATTTGAGTGCATATTGAAAGCGGCAGCTGGTACAGTGCGCGGCACTTGGGGGTCTCATACTGGCAGAGGAACAAAAACGTACAATGTGATGCCATTATATGAGAGAGGAGGCGGCGGCGGCGGCCAGGAGTCACTGAACTACACACTTCCATCACTAACAAGTGTCCCCTGACAGTGCTGGCCAGAGTAATAACACAATGGCTCCTTTATCATTACACATTTACAAATAACTCGATAACTCTGCCGAGTCGCGACTCTGGTGTGATGGTGTCAGGTTTTGGGTTGTGCTGCTGCCTGTGGTGGCTGGCGGGGTGTAAAATATAGACCTGAACCTGCAGAGGAAGAGAGTGGGACTCATGTTTCAACCCCCAGCATATAACCTTAGGAAATTGCCTTCTTTTTAAAGCTTAACAGGGATCGACTAATTATACAAATTGGTGCTGGAGAACGTGCCGAGAGGGAAGGCAGAAGCGTGTCTACTTAATCGACAAGGGTCTATACGACCAGTAGAGGGAAGTCCTCTACTGGCGCCTCACCAGTCTCTACACTAGTCACGTCATGTCTCTCAAACCAACAGGAACTGCAGTGCTTATTCCAAATTATCATTAAATAGGCGTACAAGTAGGCACCAACCCATCCAGGGTTAGTGCCTACCAACCCTAGATGGTATGTGTATATACGTATGTGTATATGTATATACATGTGTATGTTTTATGTTTTCAGCCATATGTGTATAGGACAAAGGTCCTATACACATATGGTACGGGATCGTACTTTGTCCTATACACATATGACAATACTGCAAACTCCGCAATGGAACACAACCGTTTAATGAAAAAAAAAAACTGATATAGTTGCCCATGTTGGTCGGGCATGACTTAGTCCGGTATGGCAGGTTGTATACCCGTTGTTTTGGTCGACTTCACGTTGTGTTCTCGTTGTTTTGGTCGACTTCACGTTGTATTCTCGTTGTTTTGGTCGACTTCACGTTGTATTCTCGTTGTTTTGGTCGACTCCACGTTGTATACCCGTTGTTTTGGTCGACTTCACGTTGTATTCTCGTTGTTTTGGTCGACTTCACGTTGTAT
>NC_091242.1:9302973-9307973 GCF_040958095.1 Procambarus clarkii | reverse complement strand
GACCTTGCTGCTTGCTGGGTCGGCGTTCGAGTTTTCATGGTTTGTAGCTGAGCATCGTTCCTTCTGTCCCAGCACTTATCCTGCCCTCTTGTCCCAGCACTTATCCTGCCCTCGTGTCCCAGCACTTATCCTGCCCCTCGTGTCCCAGCACATATCCTGCCCGCGTGTCCCAGCACTTATCCTGCCCCTCGTGTCCCAGCACTTATCCTGCCCCTCGTGTCCCAGCACTTATCCTGCCCTCGTGTCCCAGCACTTATCCTGCCCCTCGTGTCCCAGCACTTATCCTGCCCTCTTGTCCCAGCACTTATCCTGCCCTCTTGTCCCAGCACTTATCCTGCCCTCTTGTCCCAGCACTTATCCTGCCCTCTTGTCCCAGCACTTATCCTGCCCTCTTGTCCCAGCACTTATCCTGCCCTCTTGTCCCAGCACTTATCCTGCCCTCGTGTCCCAGCACTTATCCTGCCCTCTTGTCCCAGCACTTATCCTGTCCTCTTGTCCCAGTACTTATCCTTCCCTCTTGTCCCAGCACTTATCCTGTCCTCTTGTCCCAGCACTTATCCTACCCTCTTGTCCCAGCACTTATCCTGCCCTCTTGTCCCAGCACTTATCCTGCCCTCTTGTCCCAGCACTTATCCTGCCCTCTTGTCCCAGCACTTATCCTGCCCTCTTGTCCCAGCACTTATCCTGCCCTCTTGTCCCAGCACTTATCCTGCCCCTGGTGACCCAGCACTTATCCTGCCCTCGTGTCCCAGCACTTATCCTGCCCCTCGTGACCCAGCACTTATCCTGCCCCTCGTGTCCCAGCACTTATCCTGCCCTCGTGACCCAGCACTTATCCTGCCCCTCGTGTCCCAGCACGTATCCTGCCCCTCGTGTCCCGGCACTTATCCTGCCCCTCGTGACCCAGCACTTATCCTGCCCCTCGTGTCCCAGCACGTATCCTGCCCCTCGTGTCCCGGCACTTATCCTGCCCTCGTGACCCTTGCAAGAAGTGTTTCCATACTTGCTTAGCACTTACATTTTGTAATCACCTTGAGAACACAGTGCTAGTACCCGTCACACAGGTTCTGGTCACTGAAAGTAGCATTAGCTGCTGCTGCTGTGTGTGTGTGTGTGCGTGCGTGTGCGCGTGCGTGAGCACAAGATAAAGGTGTGTTGTGTACCTGTGCACAGGTACGTGAGCAGGAGCATGTGGGGGAACAAGGCACACAACAGGTGCTCTGACACCTGCGCGCTTTTCCGTCCCGCTAATCCTCCTCACCCAACATTTACTCCATCTAATAATGCGTTGGTCAGTTCATATTAGCTGTGTGTGTCTAATCCTGCCAAAAATATATACTCTGCTCACAGATATAAGGAAAGATTGGAGAATTTGCGGTCATGCTCGTGCATTTGGCTTAATTCGGAACATGTCGCTGCCGCGATAACGAAGCTAATGACGGGCAGAAGCTAAGCTTAGTGCGTTGTTTTATGTGTGGCTGAGTAACGTGTGGTTATCCTCAGTCACCTCGGGTTATCATGGTTCCTCCGCCACCCACCACTGTCGGTCCAGCGCTGTAGTGTGTGCACACACACATACACACACACACACACACACACACACACACACACACAAACACACACACACACACACAAACACACACACACACACACACACACACACACACACACACACACACACACACACACACACACACACACACACACACACACACGTACACGCACTAAAGACAGACTATTTAACACCAGGGGCACACGCACTAGGGGACACAGGTGAAAACTGAGTACCCAAATGAGCCATAGTGTCAGAGTAGTTATCAGGTGGAATGCATTAGGCAGTAATGTGGTGGAGGCTGACTCCATACACAGTTTCAAATGTAGATATGATAGAGCCCAGTAGGCTCAGGAATCTGTACACCAATTGAATGACAGTTGAGAGGCGGGACCAAAAAGCCAGAGCTCAACCCCCGCAAGCACATCTAGGTAAATACAACTGGGTGAGTACACAAAACTGCCTCCCTATAACGTCTAGAGGAAACGACCTGGGAGAGGACATAACACCCAACCTTACTCCAGAGGCTCATATATAGAGAATAACATCAGCCGCATACTCTACGCTGGCAAACGTCAGAACATCCTTCAGAAACTTGAATAAAGAGGCTTTTAGATCACTGTATACCGCCTGTGTGAGGCCAGTCTTAGAGTATGCCGCACCATCTTGGATCCCCATCTTTAAAAACACAAAGAAGTTTGGAAAGGTGCAGAAGTTTGGAACGTGACTCGTCCCAGAGCTCCGAGGGATGAAGTACGAAAACAGACTAAAGGAACTAAACCTGACGACGTTAGAAAGGAGGAGGGAGGGGGGGGACATGATACAGACGTATAAAATACTTAGAGGGATTGACAAGGTGGAAACAGAGGAAATTCTTACTATGAATAACAATAGACCAAGGGGACACGGATGGAAGCTTAAGACTCAAATGTTTCATTGAGATGTTTGAAAGTTTTCTTTTAGAGTAAGAGTAGTGAGTAAATGGAATGACCTAAAGGAGCTGGTTGTAGAGGCTAACACCATTCATAACTTTAAAAGTAGAAGTGATAAAGAAATACGTCAGGAGTCATTGCATTAGACAACCAACGACTAGGAAGCGGGGTCCAAGAGCTAGAGCTCGATCCTGCAGGCACAAATAGGTGAGTACACTGTTAGTGACTGTTGAGTGATATTAACGCTGCAACAGTCATGGCAGCCGTAACATGCTGAGCCTGTAGCAACTGAACCACTGAGTGAGTGAGCCACTCACTCACCCAAGCTTAACATGTTGTATGTCGAGTGATCCTCCTGTACGTCGCTTTTTCTGGAGGACGTTTTGTATATATATATATATATATATATATATATATATATATATATATATATATATATATATATATATATATATATATATATATGTATATATATATATATATATATATATATATATATATATATATATATATATATATATATATATATATATATATATATATATATATATATATTTTTATAATATTAGATTAATCAGATCTAAACAAATAATAATAAGAAATCGACAAGAGGAAACTCCACGGATTCATCCATCCTCATTTAACTACCTCGTCCAGCGAAGTGACCAGAATGATGGAGAGGACGTTCTTAAATACCCAAAGAGAAGCAGCCACAGAGTACGAGCCACGCGGGGGTTTCAAATTTTGTGAGTTTGATGCGAAGTTTCATCTTTGGGCATAGGTTGTCCCTTGAAAGCTGGTGGCATGATTGGGTAATTAATTCTGCAAGGAATTTGAGGTTTGTACCTGTTGTTGTTGTTAAAGATTTGCTACCTGGAACAAAAAGTTCCAAGCAGCACGGGCTATGGTGAGCCCGTAGTGAGGTTTGTACCGTGGAATATTTTGTCCCAAACGACAGGTTGAGCTGTATTTGATGGCGGCCAAGGGCGGGCTGGGATGGGAGTCTTGGGTGTCAAGAGGGCTTTTGAGCGGATATTGTCTCATATATCCAGGTTAGCATTTAAAATTATGGCCAGTTCAATGAGTTTTGTGGACTTGGACATAACAGAAGTGTTAGGACATTTTATAAAGGAAAATATGAGCAACGATTTTTGGTAACAACTCAATGCGTGAATAATGAGATAAGATTTAATATGTAGATATGTACTAATCACAGAGCTTCAGATAATAATTTCGACCAGTTTGGCAAATGACGCTGCCATCATTCTGCTAATATAGTTTACAGTTACAGTCTACCATCAGGTTTACAGTTAGTCTACCATAAGGTTTACAGTTAGTCTACCATAAGGTTTACAGTTAGTCTACCATAAGGTTTACAGTTAGTCTACCATCAGGTTTACAGTTTTATCTACGCCTAGATTGGTCTCCTTTCCTGGTTGAAGAGTCTACCTCGCCTTCATCCTGTGGGACCCATACTGTTGTACTGATCTTCTCACTCTTACGCCTGTCCTCATAACTCTACCCTTGTGTAGCAGCCATTATTCAGACCGGCTCCAGCAAGGTCTGCCTCTGGTATAATTTGTTCTCATTACTCTTACATTATCTGCAAAAGTTGTCAGGTCGTTGACTCATACTGCAAACCAGATATATTTTCAGGACCGAGCCATACGGTATTCTGCTCGAATATCCGCGCTCTCACTCTAACCCTGTGATTCCTTCCTGAGAGGTACTCCATCACCCCAAGTTAACACTATCCCAGAAACAGAGGCCTGCTTCTTTAGGCTATATAGCATTCTCAAGATGGTTGAGTATCAAATGCTTGAGGACAGTATGAATATGCAGTCTGCCTATCTTCTCTGATTTCTGCCATCCTGTTGTACAATTGTAAACAATTTGATCAAGCTGGTTTTCCTTTGCTAAATCCCTGCTGGTGTATCGAAAGATAATTTAACTGTTATAGTTGTTCTACTATTCTTTTTAATCTGAAGCGCTCCCTTTCGCAGAAAAGAGGTTAAACATAACAGTAAGTGGATTAAGCAGTGCATCTACTGCTTACATTCGTAGCCACGGTGATATATCTTTGTTTCTCTAATTGTTTACTTGTTCTGGTGTTGCTGCCTTCTTGGTGAGGCTTTGGTGGGGCGTGTTTACTGTGGCCACTTACCCCAGGTAACATGTCAGGTTATATGGACTTCCTTATGTAACCTTCCTCTGTCTCCACGTCTCTGTTTTGTGTGGCCTCAATGTTTATCTGCGCCCTCAGTGTTTATTTGTGGCCTCAATGTTTATCTGTTCTCACGTCTTCCTCTTGACATGGATAGGGAGCAGTTCAGGCTGGTTCTTTAGCATTGAATGTTAGTTATTTTCGTGCTGCTTCTCCGCCACTTTCTTAACATGTGTGTGTTCGTTCCTCATCCCTTTGTGTTCATTTTGACTTGTGACTGTGATCTCTGTACTTCCCCTTCTCTCTGTATATATGCACATGATACTATAATTTATACCTGAACACCATCCAC
>NC_091242.1:9280473-9297973 GCF_040958095.1 Procambarus clarkii | reverse complement strand
TTTTCATAGATTTCGGTTTATTTTCATTTTGATTTAATTATTTTGTGTGACATTGCATTAGAATTGAACTGTGTTGTTTACCATACCGCTCATTTAGTCAGTATAGTTAATTTTTTATTTTTGTCATTTTTTTCATTTCGTTTTTTAAACTGTTCTATTTATTTTTCAGTGATGGGAACATCAGATCATTTGAGAATGTATCGGACGAGGGAGTGGGGAATGGTGGGGAGGACGAGGGGATGGAAGTGACTATGTACATGACTGACTAAGGGTGGATATAGTAGCGGCCACGTATGGGCCAATAGACCTTCTGCAGTTTCCGTAATTCTTATGTTCTTAAGAGTTCACCTTCGCATGGTATTTAGCACCGTGTGTAGTAAGCTTGGTACCTAAAGGTCATGTGTCGTCGCAGCTCTGCCTGAGGAAACTATGCCTGCAGCTCTAGAATGAAATCGATATTGACTATTTTCTTCATTAGATATTTGTGTTGGGGCGACACGCCAGGCGAACATTAATAGGATAGATGTTTCCTGTCTGAGTTGATGAGGTGGACGGCCATTACCTCCTCCAGGGACCTGCTCACGCCAGCCACGACTGATGGCGGGGGGGGGGGGGCTGGTGCTTGTTCCACCCCTCTTGTGTACGGGGAGCTGCCTGGTGTGGTGCTCCTTCAGTGTCCTCACCTCTTGTATATGGAAAAAGCTAGAAAAAAAGCCCTCAACCTCTCTCTCGATGACCTACAGTGGAAACAAGCCTCTCTTCCCGTCAGACTTGGGGGCCTCGGAGATCGAACAGCAACGCAAATCACTGTACCAGCCTTCCTGTCCTCCTACTTGGCATCCGACTACCTTGTGAAGGAAATTCTACCTGCCCACTTACATCAGCTGGCAGGTGTACATGATCCCAGTTTTACACGCTGTGCCACCGAGTGGGCCTCTCGTGCAGGCCCATCACCTCAACCACCATCCTCAAAAGCCCACAAGCAATCCAGCTGGGATGGCCCCATTGTAGACCAAGTTGCTTCAGAGTGCTTGGGTGCTGCAACAATACAATACGACATTGCTCGCCTCACAGCAGCCCCACATGCAGGGGATTTCCTGTTAGCAACCCCAATGTCGGCAACTGGCACACGTCTCACACCCCACGCCCTCTGAATTGCTGTGGCCCTCTGCCTTTCCTGCCCCAATCCACACCAGATATAGGTGTATTTGCGGCGAGGTGATGGCTGACAGGCACGGCCACCATGGCCTACTCTGCCAAAGTACAGGGGGATGGCACTCGAGGCACAGTGAAGTTAACGACATCGTCAATAGCAGCCTCACCACAGCTGGATGTCCAGCTGAAAGAGAGCCCCGATACCTAACGCCCCGTAACTCTGATGCTCTTATTGGTCGCCCGGATGGTATCACAGTGAACCCCTGGAAGAATGGCAAGCAGTTGGTATGGGACTACACGTGTGTATCAACCCTGGCTAACACCTGCATTGACTTCATTGTTGCACAACCAGGTGGCGCTGTCACCCACAGGGAATCAGCCAAGTCACGTAAGTACAGAGAACTGGATCACCACTACAATTTTGTCCCCAGTGCTTCTGAGACACTCGGCGCCTGGGGTAAGAGTGCTACCAGTTTTTTAAAGGAACTGGGTTCTAGGCTCATTGAAACAAGAGACCCTAGAATTGCCAGCTTCCTTTTCCAGCGCCTCAGTGTGGCAATACAGAGGGGAAATGCACACTGCATTCAGGGTTCCTGCCCGCCATCTGAGGAGCTGGAGGAACTCGACAACTTCTGATAATCATCTTTGTACCCTGTATGTGGCTTCTTTTTTTTGTAACAAAGTTTCAGGAAAGCAAATATATATGTTTATATACAAACAAATGGGGATGGTAGGAGAAGAAAATATTAGTGTTCAGTGAGAATCCACAAGGTCTTCTCAGAATACTCCTTATTTTCTTTTCCGAGGCTATGGGTCCCCACATTTGCACCAGAGGTGATATCCTCACTACGTTCTATATATGTATATATATATATATATATATATATATATATATATATATATATATATATATATATATATATATATATATATATATATAGCAAACAAGCTTGAATGGTCCCCCAAGCATATATGCGAATGAAAATTCCACACCCCAGAAGTGACTCGAACCCGAACCACAAGGAGCACATTGCAACTGGTGTACACGGCGCCTTAAACCACTCGACCATCAGCGACTTCTTTGTTTTTGTACGGTCACTGATGGTCGAGTGGTTTAAGGCACCGTATACACCAGTTGCAATGTGCTCCTGGCAGTTCGGGTTCGAATCACTTCTGGGGTGTGGAGTTTTCATTCATATTATATATATATATATATATATATATATATATATATATATATATATATATATATATATATATATATATATATATATATATATATATGTGTGTGTGTGTGTACCACGAAAATAAACACGTGATTAAGAATGTGACAATGTCAGACCACGCAGGAAAATGAAACAGGAATTTCCTTAAGTACTTTCGTATATTAAATACATCTTCAGAAGGTATCAATACCTTCTTGATACCTTCTGAAGATGTATTTAATATACGAAAGTACTTAAGGAAATTCCTGTTTCATTTTCCTCCGTGGTCTGACATATATATATATATATATATATATATATATATATATATATATATATATATATATATATATATATATATATATATATATATATATATATATATATATATAATAATCAGAACGAGAGCTTAATGTGAGAGTAATGACACTGCATGCAGCGTTGCTTGCAACAGATCGATTCCAAGCTAACTACGAGGGCATTGCTCTGAAGCAACCTACTACTCACCATCTCTCCCCCCCCCTCTCCTCCATCCCCCACCACACACACACACACACACGCACACACACACACACACACACACACACACACACACACACACACACACACACACACACACACACACACACACACACACACACACATGAGGGAACAAGACTGCCCCACAGCCACAACGGGAGGAAGTGTACAGTGTAAGAACAGGTGATGGAGCTGAGAACGGTGGAGGACAGGTAGAGAGTATAACAAGATGTGAGTGAAGAACTCAACAAGAGCCTCCAGGAAGTCTTCACAACAGAACAAGGAGAAGAACCTGAAGTACGAGTGTTGGCAATAACCAGGCAGCTTTGGAAAGTTTTGATATTACCAGAGATGAGGAGAGGAGGTATTTGCTGGACCAGGAGATGACTAAGGCTGTTGGACCTGACAGACTCTCACCATGGATACTAATAGTACTCTGTATGATGTATACAAAGTCATTGTTGACAGAAGACCTAATACAAAGTTGGAAGACAGCTAACAATCCCAGTATACAAGAAGGGTGACTGGCAAGAGGCATTACATTTCAGGCAGGTGTCTGTAACTAGTACACCACGCAAGGTGAGGGAGAAGATCGTGAGTAAAATCTTGTAGCACATCTGGAGAAAAGGGACTTCGTGACGCACCTCCAACCAAAACCCACCACCAAAACTTTACACCAAAGTGTAAAGTTCAGGGATGGCGAGTCGTGCCTCCCAGGGTCATTAGACAAAAATTACAACAAAAATTAAGCAAGAAAGAGAAGGGAAGGTAGACTGCATTTTCTTGGGCAATCAGAAAGCCTTTGACACAGTACAACATAAGAGGCTGCTGTATAAGTTTGAGAAACAGGTAAGGTGCTCCAGTGAATAAGGGAGTACCTAAGCAACAGAAGTAGGTGTAACATTAACCAGTGACAGGTGTAACATTAACCAGTGACAGGTGTAACATTAACCAGTGGCAGGAGTAACATTAACCACCCAAGCCAGAAGACATATTTCAGTCGTCATGTGTCGGCTCCTAGTGTGTCCTCGTCCCCCTTCCAAGTGGAGGTATGAGCCATAGTGGCTGAGGGCGTTCTGATAATTACCTCACCTGGGTGTCCTTGGGGCAGGCGCGGTAATCGCTTGTTAGTATTGCTAAGGTGAGCGAAGGTCCACCCAATCCCAGGTGCCTGGCGTGATAAGGCACTTAGTTGGTTTTGTAAGTGCTTGATTGCCCTGGTTGGCTTGAGGTAACGAGCGTTCTAGGTCACTTGGGAACGGCCAGGTCACGAGAGGTACAACGGGTCATTTCCTGAGTTGTTTTAGGCAGCTGGTGCACGTCTTCTGCCACGGGCTCACCATAGCCCGTGCTACTTGGAACTTTTTGTTCCAGGTAGCGAATCTACAACAACAACAACGTCTTCTGCCTGGGCTGAGGACACACGCTAAGGTGAAGCCAGACAGTGATACGTAAGACGTTATGTTCTCCTGCTTCCGCGGGAGAACGTCAGTTTTGTCATTCTGGGCTTTTATGTGGAAAGTTAATGTTCAGGAGGTTGTGTATTGGCCTTGGTGCAGGTACACATTGTTGACCCACCACACACCAGGAGATGGGTCAGCTCGTCACTCACGGTGGTGTGACTCGTCGTCTGCATAGCAACACATTACCTATAATCTCGTGTTGGCGTTCGTGTAACGGGGTAAACACATCCTTGAGAGATGTTGATGTCTCGGGGCTTCTGTAATAGGATGACAGGTATTGTAGTGCGGGCCGCCAGAGGTGGTGTTGCACGCCTGCACACACTGCAAGTTGTTGTTGCTGTGGACTTACACTGAGCCTCTGTGGACGGTACAGAATAGTCCACAGTCAGTTTAACTGACAATTGTTCAGTTAAAACAGAAGCACCGTACTTACCACAACAGCTCTTGGATTCCCAGGAACCAATATGTAATACATGCTTCAATGTTGCAAGCAATAATATCAGTAATAGCGACTCACATAATGCCATATTTATGCACAAGACCATTATGTGTGCAGGTCCTGAACACTCCCGGCTGTCGGTGCTGTGTGAAGGTGTCGGACGTAAACTGTGCGAATATTCACCGATTATTTCCTGACTCAATTAAAAGTATGCTTTTGTAGTTTAGTTGATGAAGAGCGGTAGAATAGTGGCGTGACTGAGAGTGTGTCCTGTGGTCAGACCACCATAGACGCCCATCTCTCTAAACTCAAGACATCAGCACTGGAAGCATCGTTAGTTGAGATATTCAGAATACTCTCAGTACAGGGCTTGTTTACCCTGGCGTGCCTAAGTCTCAGATGACCAGTCAAATTATTAACATACAAATAACAATGCAGGGGTAGGCGGGGTTAAGGGTGGGTGGGGGTCTGGGAGGCTCTTGCCAGCCTCCCAGACCAGGTTAGGGGCGGCGGGCGGTGGTGAGACACTCTCTCCACTCAACACTAGCATCATTGTGTTGTCTTACATGTAACTAATACAGTGACACTATAACAACACTATATACGACCAAGGCTTTTACGTGAAGAACAGCGACTGAGACAAGGACGGAGAGGACGGTGCAGTCGACGACGGAATGATGGGAAGTTTTATACAACTCCAAACACACGTTAAAGTTCTTGATAGGCATAGATGCAACCTGTCCTCCGACAACCTGTCCTCCTACAACCCGTTCTCCTACAACCTGTCCTCCTACAACCTGTCCTACAACCTGTCCTTCTACAACCCGTCCTAATACAACCTGTCCTCCTACAACCCGTCCTCCTACAACCTGTCCTCCTACAACCTGTCCTCCTACAACCTGTCCTCCTACAACCTGTCCTCCTACAACCTGTCCTCCTACAACCCGTCCTCCTACAACCTGTCCTCCTACAACCTGTCCTCCTACAACCCGTCCTCCTACAAAGAACGTCGCATTTCGATCGTATGAATTACATAAGGCCAAAAATTGTCGTACTAGAAAATGAAAGAGGCTGACGAAATTGACGTACTGTCCCGTTTTCTGTTATGGGTCCTCTGGAAGGTTAGGAAAGACCACTTTAAATGGACTGTTTTCTTCACGTTGAGAAACCTTAGGAGGACGAGGGGGGGGGGGGACCAAGGCGGGGAGCGAGGAGTGGGTCGGCCAAGTTGTTCCGTTGTGTCAGTAATTATTGTCTGCTGCTACACGCATAGCTCACGCTACACATCCACTGTGTAGTTCCATACACATGTCTGTAGGAACCAGAGGGTACCTTCTTAACTGATAAGACACGTTGTTCAATGGCACAATTGTATCTCTGCTCCCGGTAGTACAGTTGGGTTCGTTCTCGACTCACAATCGAGAATCGCAGGTTCGAATCGTAAGCTGGACAAAAATGGTTGGGCACATTTCCATGTACCTAATGCCACTCTTCACCTAGTAGTTAGTAAATAGGTACACAGGAATTAGGCAACTGTTGTGGGGGGGGGGGGGTTGCATCTTGGGGAAGATCAGTAGTTCGATCTTGAGGGGGACCTCGAAATAAGCCTAAAGTATATATATATTTTATACTGTATATATACTTACATATTCTTTATAAAAGAATGAAATACAGTAGCGAACTAATCAGTGAAAATAATAACCCACTATTTTGAAACCACAAGGAAACGTTGATTGAATATTTCGATCACAAACTTATTGCAAAAATTACAAGTGGGCTCTTTGAGGAAATAATCTGCCTTAAATGCGTTTAAGAATACTTTACCAGTCTCTTTGTCTTTGTAATTTAAGTTTGGTATCTTGGTAAAAGGAATCCGGTGAGTAAAGGAGCACCTTCAGCACATCTTACAGGATTGAACATTATTTTGCACTATTTCATCGCATTAGTTCTATAAGGTTTACCATGGGGTTAACAGAGATCACTGGCCTTAGTATTGCCTACGCAACACCCACCTCTACTGGCTCTTGACTCTTTTCAACAACAGATCATTATAGCCAATTATTTCATTTCACAGCAAATTTTCTTAACTGGTTAGAAATACATAAATATCTAGCCATGACAGGACAAACTTTTCTGCTAAGCAATTGTCTTAAAAAGTTTGGTGTCTTCAACTTTGTCAAATGCTTTGGAAAGAACGAGAAACAGAAAGAACAGAGCTACCATGTGAGTTGTGGCACTGAAGTGTTTCCGCCACCACCAACTACAAAGATTTGTTGAGTAAGCAGTTTTGTATGTAAATTGAAAGTCAGAAGTGTGTAGTTCATCAGCTAGAAAGGCATTGAGTATATAATCAAATGCTTTGTTCAATAGTGTGTTCATGGCAATAGTTGTGCAGTTATCACAAGAGAACATAGAAACTTGGCAGTTTTATAGAATGGGAAGAAGTACAGAGGTGTTTATTACAGATGCCGCTGTACTGTGGGGGTGAGCCTGTAAGATACATAGACATGCAGTTTCAGCGTTCCATTTTTCTTAGCTTTCTTGCTGCTTTTTCAACTACTAAAGTATGCAGGTGATTAACATTAGGGGCAGGTGTATGCAGGTCTCACATACAGCTGTTGTTAGGTCAGTTGTTTTTTAAGATTCGCTACTTAGAACAAAAAGTTCCAAGCAGCACGGGCTATGGCGAGCCTGTAGTATGTTAGGTCAGTTTTAATCTCGTGTGTCTTGTATTTAGCCTTGTTGTACAACGTTGAATATTTCTCGTTGAATACATTGCACATATATTATGGGGCCCAGAGGATTCGTCTATGACGTTCGTTACACCTCTTGCATCAATATGGAATTTTTCTGATTTCACCCCAAAATTCATATAACTTTTTCCTTGACAGGTTATCGGCAACCTTTGATCCCACAATACTATCTTTCTCTTCCTTAATTCTGTTTGAGTTGATATTGAACCCTGTACTCCGTCTGATTTGGGGTGTCTTTGGGAGGTGTCTGATGCACGTATTCCTCAAACTGTATGAAAATGCTTGAAAGTGTACAAAATAAAGCAATGGTAATTATTTTTTGTCCCTAAAACTTACAAAAACATAAAATCTATGACGAGAGCCATTTCTTGCTAGTGTTAAAAACTGTGTTAGGGAATTAAATAGGAAGCTTCCAGTTAAAATTGACAGAGATCCTCAAACAATGTTATTGCCAAGAACTTACTGATACCTGTGTTACTTAGGAAATAAGAATCACACCAAGTGACATAACAGATCAACTTGCTACCTTGATGAACTCCACCTGCTTAAGCAAGGCTGCGAGCTCTTGCCTGTACAGATGTCACCTTCATGAATAATGAACCATTTAAGATTATAATAAACGCGATGACAACGAAAAAATCCAGTATGGTATCGCAAGAATTGAAATCTCTGGGAAATTAATAAAGAGGCAGGTAACGAATTAGATCAAATCTACACTGATGGGTCAGTTAATCCCAGGAATGGCAGCATACACTGTGGTGGGGTGGACGTACACGCGGCTATGGCGGTATGTTCACTCACAGGTTCAGTAACACCGCCTAATAAAGTCGCTCCTCCGGCCCAAAACTTAATTACGAATCAGAAAAGACTAAGTTGTTCAATTTGCTTCATCATTGCGATCCTCACCCACATTATTATCAGGTATAACACACCCAAGGCAATACTCCTCTTAAGTAATCTATCAAACATCTTATAAAATATTTGACACCAATATTGTTAGTCTGGCGGAGGTGTGGGACGGGAGACCTGGAGCCAGATTCACTAAGCAGTTACGCAAGCACATACGAACCTGTACATCTTTCCTCAATCTTTGGCGGCTTTGTTTACATTTATTAAACAGTTTACAAGCATGAAAACTTGCCAATCAACTGTTGTTATTGTTATAAACAGCCTCCTGGTGCTTCAGAGGTCATGAACTGTTTAATAATTGTAAACAAAGCCGCCAAAGATTGAGAAAAGATGTACAGGTTCGTAAGTGCTTGCGTAACTGCTTCGTGAGTCTGGCCCCTGAAGGCCACAGGCGGGAGGCGGCCAAGGTGACGAAGCCATTTTGTGCCTCACTTACCAGCACATAACAGTGTCAAGTGTCGTGAACATTGTAAGTGTTCAGCGGGTATGAACACTGTTTAATGTTCAGCTGGTTATGAACATTGTTAATTGTTCAGCCGTTATGAAATTTTGTAATTGTTCTGCCATTATGCACATTGTTAACAATGTTCATAATTGCTGAACATATAAATGTTCAGCAATTATGAACATTTTAAACATCCGCCGGCCATGAACATCATTCATCATGATAACAATTTGGTGATGGAAGAAAGCCAATGATAACTGATGAATGCATGATAAATCAGTATAGAACATCTCTTGAACACCATACGAATATCTGAACAACTTCAGACTATCAGATGACCAGCCAGTTAAATAACTACTGAGCGTCTGAGCAAATCAGTAGAAGGATTCGAACCCTCTCACTTCGCTCCCAACAAGGTATATGGAGACCACTACACCACGACACGGTCAAAAGCAAGGCAACCTGGGATTCTCCTGAATCCACTAGGGTTCCTGAGTCTCCCAATCAGAGTCCAGACCAGAGGTTTCACAAATGTTCTCTGGCTTGTGGGTTTCTCAGTGATATTTCTCATTTATGTCACGTTAATGTGATTTCATTGAAGAAATAATGAACATGTGCTGAACTACTGAACCCCATATGCACATCTGAACTGCTAATAAACACCACCTGGACGATTGAACAACTGTTGATGAACTAGAGGACCTGCAGTGGTGAACAGCTGTAGGCTACCAGTTGGATGAACTGTTGAACTCCTGTGGTGAGTGAGTGTGCAGGCTGGACGGCGAGACACGTAGGTATTGGCAGGTATTGATCACCTGAGGCTTGGGCTAAGAGGTACCTGCCGGTACACACTGGCGGTACACGTTGATGGTACTTATACTGATGGGTCGTACTACCAGTACCACCACACCGACGGTACACGTTGATGGTACTTATACTGATGGGTCGTACTACCAGTACCACCACACACCGACGGTACACGTTGATGGTACTTATACTGATGGGTCGTACTCCCAGTACCACCACACACCGACGGTACACGTTGATGGTACTTATACTGATGGGTCGTACTACCAGTACCACCACACACCGACGGTACACGTTGATGGTACTTATACTGATGGGTCGTACTCCCAGTACCACCACACACCGACGGTACACTAAGAGAGGTCTGAGACGGGCTGAAAGACGCAGAGAAGGCAGACGTAACAAGCTGGGTCCGCCAGCTTGTTAGAATTGGTCCCAAGACCCAATTTGTTTCCGGAATTTGCAACGAAAGGAGCGATGGTCTTGAATGTCAATATTTGTGGACGATGCAATATTGATACAAAAGACTGAGGAAGGATCCTGCAGGCACAATCGAGCTAGAACTCGATAATGCAGGCACAAATAAGTGAGTACACACATACATACACAATCCCTGTCCCTCCATCCTAGTCCCTCCCTGCCCTCCCCCCCCCCCCCCCCACTTACTGTCTGGCCCACTAAGTGTTACAATTGATCACTTCTGTGGTATTTAGGCGCTGGATGAGTATATATGACTCGTATGTTTACCTCTCTAAAATTATGTCCAGTGTCTTCAACAACTTTTAACGACACTTCTTTCGTCTTCTTTTGGGGCCTGCAAGACAATGTGTCGTGTACGTGGGTGTCCAGGCCTGAGGCAGTGTAAGTGTGCTTCTGTTGTTCGACTCCTCCCTTTCTGACGGTACACAAACACAGACGGCATGCACTCTGATGGTATACTCTGACGGTACACCCTGAGTTGAGTTCTTCACACACACACACACACACACACACACACACACACACACACACACACACACACACACACACACACACACATACACACACACACACACACACTGATGGTACACGCTGACAGTATATACACTAACGGCACATGCACAGACGGTACACACACAGCTGTAACTTAATTAAAATAGCAGTGTAGAATGTTTATACCATCGTGTGGATATAATGTTGAGAGAGAGAGAGAGAGAGAGAGAGAGAGAGAGAGAGAGAGAGAGAGATAGAGAGAGAGAGAGAGATAAGTGTTGCTTAATTAAAGATATTGTTAAGAGAAATGGGTAAGGCAATTTGGCATTGAGCATATGTAAATTTAAATGTGATAATTTACCAAAGTGGACTATTACTTAGTCTGAATGTTGCCTTGTAGTATTATGTAAAATACTTAGTTGCATAATGTATAGCTAAATTAATGTATGATATGTTTGCTTATCAAGGTTGGCCTTGAACATATATTTTAGTTAATGGGTTGTTTAGGAGTGGCAATTATAATTTCATTGAGTAATATTACATTACTGAGTAGCACAAGATGTCTTCAGGAGTTTTAGTAAATTACAGTATTAAAGTCATTAGTTTATTTGATGTAAATTATAACGATTTTTAACATTCCAGTTAATGTAACTGGTTGTGTTTGTCAGAAGAAGCAGCCGATGGTGTAGGCAATATTAATGGGAGACTGGCCTCGGGGATGGTACCATTTTTCCACAGTATTTTTAGGAGGCGAGTCAGGCTTACCTGAGAACAATTCTGAATGATGTGAATGTGCAGGTGGAAGGTTATTGGTTATGAACTATAGGAGTGTTTGTGTTTAGTGCAGTAAATTGATATTGTAACTAAAGCCACAACTAGTTTGTCAATGGCTGTTAAGGAAGACAACTATTATTAGAGACACTAGGGGGAAACATTTTAAAACACTAGGGAAACTATTTAAACTAGGGGAACAGCCTGTTTACATTGTTCAAATCAGTGGATGTGTAGGATTGATGAGAGCAGGACCAGCTTGTCACTAAGACCATCCTAAGTACATTTTCTGCACCGCTGCTAGATTGTTGAGTAGGAATTTAAGAAGTAGCCTATAGTTAATTTATACTGCGTGAAGGAATTATTAATTAATTTATTTGTGGGGTAATTAGAACTAAAATTCTGCCACCTATTGTATTTATTTAGCTAGGTTAATTGTTTCTTGTGGTGATTACGTGCAAAGTTATTAAGTTTTGAGTGGCTGGCCCAGTCGTTCCTCTACAGTGGAATTGGGAGCTTGCTGGTAATTATATTTTTAAGAGTACAGTACTCTGTAATTATCCACTGACCACTATATAATCACTCTCTGCTAATGAATCTCGTTATTTGATGCCTTTGGCAGTATTTAATTATACCTCCTACAATCACGAACTAGAGTTTCATTACAATATTAGTCTGTGGCAATTGTTATACCGGTAGCCAGTTAGCACATGCCAGGCCTGAGAGCATTCTCTACCCATATGTCCAGAAGGCATCATTGTGCTCCATATACTGTCAAGACACTTGTCCTCACATAATGCTTTTCTACAGGTTAGGTGTGGAAGGTGTTCACCTTGACAGTCTCACGCGTATCCCGTCAATTACAGCAGTGTGCGTTATGATGGTTGATGGACAGCAATAATGGTACGTTACTCTTCTTGGAAATTTCCAACACTTTATTACTAATATTCAGTACCTTGAGAAACCATTCTTGTACTGTGTAATATAATTTAATAATACTACTAACTAGTAGAGTAGTGAAATTAACATCATTTAATTAACGCGTAATAACGTCTCATTTCCCCCAGAAATTCTAGTCGGGTGTTGCATCAACACACTTGACAAAAGAGAAATATTTACATTGACGAGAATTGCATTACGTTCTCCTAGTTTCACATTCTTTAACGTTCATCTATTTATTAAGAAATGAGAATTTATATATTGTCAAATAAGACAATTAATTCTATACAGTTTAATACACCGTCGTTCCATTAATTCGGGAAATTAAATAAATAAATAAATATTAAGCGCGCCGTAGCACGACTGCGCATGCGCGAGCTAGAGCGAGAGAGAGAAGGGACGGGTAAGGGACGCCATAGTTTTGAGGAGAGTGTCTGGAAGCTGAGCACACAATCGTCTCCCAAGAGAGCCATCCGTGCACCTACGGACGCCAACAAGACGCGGCAGCTTCATTACGTCACAGACACCGTGATCAGCACATAAGTTTGTTCCTTATATTTTTTTTTTGTAGCTACATTAAACATTTTAGATAGGCCAGTGTGTCGTTATGACGCGGGACAACACCACCAAGCCCGTGAGTCGCTTTCCCCATACCTATTTACATTAATTTTCTATGAATACTTGAGGAATAACATATTCTCCAATAGATTTTACATGTGAATCGTCTTTCAGCTGGAGTACCAACACAAGTGAGACGATAACTTCCTCAACGCTCACGCGTTCCCGGAGTAGCCTGAGGAAACATGTTTCTACGAGATATATACGAGTTTACGGAACGTTTACAAACCTTTCTGCTAACAGCTAAGTTGTCTTTGTAGTTTTTGTAGATAGACCGTAATCTCAATTTATTTCATTAATATCATGTTCTCGCATATCAATCATATGTGAATATTTGATTAATGCATATTATTATGTCATTGTCTTTAACATTTTAAATTCTATTTACTCATTAAACCCCCTAAAGCATATGGAGGGCTTTGGCTCTGTAATTTCTAGTAACTACAGTTCATTTATTATACAGTCATAGATTTCATTTATACTTATATAAGAGCTCCATAGACACTGGTTCTCTCATATATTTCCTTGTCTTAAGAATGGTCCTTCCAATGATTTATGAGATTTTTTAGCATTATTTTGGAGCCAGACTTCCCACAGCTCTCGCCATAGTAACGGAGGCACGCAAGCACTGCTCCACTGCTATATTCAGAGTATTGCTCCGGTATGTGCTGGTGCTTGCATGTTAGGCAGGAATTCTTAGAGGCAAGTCATGCACTGTTAGTCTCATATTTTGTTTCAGTGGAACTGCCCACCAGGGGCCAAATTCACGAAGCAGTTACGCAAGCACTTACGAACCAGTACACCTTTTCATGATCTTTGGCGGCTTTGTTTACAATTATTAAACAGTTAATGAGCTCCGAAGCACCAGGAGACTGTTTATAACAATAACAGCAGTTGATTGGGAAGTTTTCACGCTTGTAAACTGTTTAATAAATGTAACCAAAGCCGTCAAAGATTGAGGAAAGATGTACACGTTCCTAAGTGCTTGCGTAACTACTTCGAGAATCTGGCTCAGCTGGTCTTACCAGCATGCTGTTTGATGATGTGAACAGGTATATCTAATGCTCTTGTTGCATCCGTTTCTTCATTACTCTCCGGCTCCAAGTACTCGACATGTCATCTGGAAGCTTGGTGGGTATTCTTTTATTAAGTGTATGTGTTGCAAGTATCCATGCCATCTGGCACCGGCAAGACAGCTGGTCCACGAGCCTGACTGGCATCTGTGTGACAGGGAAAGTATATTTGTCATCAAAAATGTCAAAGTGACAGTTTGCCAGCAGTGCCAGCATACAACCTGGCCACACACACTGATCATGGCCAGCTGCTGGGGGGCCAGCTGCTGAGGGCCAGCTGCTGGCCCCGGACACTCAGGGATTGAACGCCGACCTGCATGAAGCGAGACCGCCGCTCTACCGTCCAGTCCAAGTGGTTGGGAGTAATACCAGCAGCGCCTCAGGCGAGCGCGGCTCTTATGATGGCCGCCTGTACCACCGGAGCAGGAACCAGATGAGGCTAGTGGCCCGGGAGCCCGTCAACACCACCACTCAGCCACCTGTCCTTCACAGTCTGGGCTGAACAATGCTGAACGTTCATCGATTTTCTCAACACATATAGTTGATTTACCCTAACACCCCCCCCCCCCTACCTACCCTCCCTCTCTCGCTCACTCCGGAATCTTCTCATTTTCCAATTTGAGTTCAAGGACAAATTCTTCACGCCCCTCTGCTGTTTGAACCAAATAAACTATTTAATGTTGACCAGACCACACACTAGAAGGTGAAGGGACGACGACGTTTCGGTCCGTCCTGGACCATTCTCAAGTCGATTGTGAAATCGACCATTCACAATCGACTTGAAAAGAGTCCAGGACGGACCGAAACGTCGTCGTCCTTTCACCTTCTAGTGTGTGGTCTGGTCAATATACATCAGCCACGTTATTGTGATTCATCGTCTGTAAACTATTTAATAATATTTATCGAGGGACATAAGATATGGTTGAAGAGAAGTTCTGACAACTGATAAACCATATTTCTTCTTTTTACTTCACCTATTTCATTCCTGTCTATTTTGTTACATTTACTAAAGTTCTTATTAATGTTAATTCAGTATTTCTATTTTTGTAGTGGGGTGAAGCTGTTGTCTTGGGTAGTGGGGTGAAGCTGTTGTCTTGGGTAGAGGGGTGAAGCTGTTGTCTTGGGTAGTGGGGTGAAGCTGGTGTCTAGGGTAGAGGAGTGTAGCTGGGTTAATATTCAGCTTAAAGCTGGTAATAGAATAAATATTCCTCATACAAAAGCTTGAACTTTATTGGGAATATGAAAATGAATTAAGTCTTACACAGATTTCCAATATTAACTCTTGGTTTTCTCCTCGACTGGACAAGAGAGACATGTGGCCTGGAATGTCTATCAAGACCAGTACTCAGTAAAGGCATTAAGTGTTGGCTGTGTTCATGTGCCACAAATTCCTAACTTTTATGACACATTAAAATATCAAGGACGAAGGTAATAATGGATTTTTTTGCGTATGCTTTCCAGGCTCTCCCATATTCCTTCTTTCTCAGCTGGTCGTGTACCCACTTCCAGACCTCTCAGGTGGTCGTGTACACCTTCCAGACCTCTCAGCTGGTCGTGTACCCACTTCCAGACCTCTCAGGTGGTCGTGTACCCCTTCCAGACCTCTCAGGTGGTCGTGTACACCTTCCAGACCTCTCAGCTGGTCGTGTACACCTTCCAGACCTCTCAGGTGGTTGTGTACCCACTTCCAGACCTCTCAGGTGGTCGTGTACCCCTTCCAGACCTCTCAGGTGGTCGTGTACCCCTTCCAGACCTCTCAGGTGGTCGTGTACCCACTTCCAGACCTCTCAGGTGGTCGTGTACACCTTCCAGACCTCTCAGGTGGTCGTGTACCCCTTCCAGACCTCTCAGGTGGTCGTGTACCCACTTCCAGACCTCTCAGCTGGTCGTGTACATCTTCCAGGCCTCTCAGCTGGTCGTGTACATCTTCCAGGCCTCTCAGCTGGTCGTGTACATCTTCCAGGCCTCTCAGCTGGTCGTGTACATCTTCCAGGCCTCTCAGGTGGTCGTGTACATCTTCCAGGCCTCTCAGCTGGTCGTGTACATCTTCCAGGCCTCTCAGCTGGTCGTGTACATCTTCCAGGCCTCTCAGCTGGTCGTGTACCCCTTCCAGATCTCTTAGCTGGTCGTGTACACCAGCTGAGAGGTCTGGTCACTACCCCACGCTACCTACGGTGCTGTACAACCTTGACGGTACACCAGCGGTACATTTCGTGTAATTTATTCAGCTGTAAAGCAATCAATTTCCTAAGCTGTTGTTTGTAATATAAAGCGACTTAGCTGCCACATGCGGTGAGGCGCGGCCGCCAGGTGAGGCGAGGCCGCCTGGTGAGGTGAGGCGAGGCCGCCAGGTGAGGGGAGGCCGCCAGGTGAGGGGAGGCCGCCAGGTGAGGTGAGGCGCTGCCCCTCACCACACCCTCTACACTCACCATCTCGGCCACGTCCTCAAGTCCACATGAAGCTGTTATTGAAGAAACTTGACATTCTCCCTTGAGTCTTTGAAGGCTTGACGTGAGCCTTGAACAAGGGTCACTACTGAAGTAATGACAAGTTGAGGAGTGAGGTGTACATGAAGGCTCACAGTCGTCAAGTGTAGCGTTACTGACACTCGCCTTGAACTAAATCCATTACCCTAACCTAACCGAGGACCTGCCAATAGAGAACGGGATATCACGTTTGTATTGCGGGCCGCTTTGATTTTTAGGTCATCAATTGGATTTATGAAGGTCAAAATGCGATGTACTACTGAGTCAGCAAATAGACACCAGGACTACATCATAGGAATGATAGAAAGGTCAGAGTACAATTAACTCGTTTCGAGACGGAACGGAAGGAAACTATCACTGAAAGCGCCAAGCCATTACGGTTATATAGCACTTAGAAGTGATCAGGATAAGGGCTATTCATGCCCGTGCCACCTCTTGGCTGGCTTAATCTTCATCAGTCAATCACTCAGGATAAGGATTTGGGATGGGACGGGGGAAAGGAACGGTGCCTAACCACTTGGACGGTCGGGGATTGAACGCCGACCTGCATGACACGAAACCATCACTCTACCGCCCAAGGGATTAGGCTTCACGTGACGGAGCCAGCATAAGAAGGCTCCAAGATGCTGCAAGAAAAGGTCGTCAACCTGAGAGATACTTTACCAGTGAGGGCTACAACGTGTTCTTGAGACTAAATGACCGATTGATGAAGATTAAGCCACCCAAAAGGTGGCACGGGCGTGAATAGCCCGTAAGTGGTGGCCCTTTTGAGCCATTACCAGTATCAAGAGCTGATACTGGAGATCTGTGGAGGTGCGACTGCACCCTGCGTGACGGGAGATGTCTCCCGTGACTAAATGACCGTTGACTCATAACATTTGAATACGTGACGTCACCAGGAGTTAGGGAGAGGCGGGAGGACGTGAGGGGAACACCAGCACGCTGA
>NC_091242.1:9190473-9277973 GCF_040958095.1 Procambarus clarkii | reverse complement strand
GTGGTTATGATATCCATGTTGTGGTTATGATATCCATATACATCAATAGTGTCTGGTTCCTTGTGGCCAGGACGTATGTGGAGATAGTGAACATTGCGTCGAGGTCCCTGAGGTCGACGTGATGGTGACGGGGATCATTGTACCTCACTATTGGTGGTGAGGGAACATTGTATCTCACTATTGGTGGTGAGGGAACATTGTACCTCACTATTGGTGGTGAGGGAACATTGTACCTCACTATTGGTGGTGAGGGATCATTGTACCTCACTATTGGTGGTGAGGGAACATTGTACCTCACTCGTGGTGGTGAGGGAACATTGTACCTCACTATTGGTGGTGAGGGAACATTGTACCTCACTCCTGGTGGTCAGGGAACATTTTACCTCACTATTGGTGGTGAGGGAACATTGTACCTCACTCGTGGTGGTGAGGGAACATTGTACCTCACTCCTGGTGGTGAGGGAACATTGTACCTCACTATTGGTGGTGAGGGAACATTGTACCTCACTATTGGTGGTGAGGGAACATTGTACCACACTCCTGGTGGTGGGGGATCATTGTACCTCACTCCTGGTGGTGAGGGAACATTGTACCTCACTCCTGGTGGTGAGGGATCATTGTACCTCACTCCTGGTGGTGGGGGATCATTGTACCTCACTCCTGGTGGTGGGGGATCATTGTACCTCACTCCTGGTGGTGAGGGAACATTGTACCTCACTCCTGGTGGTGAGGGATCATTGTACCTCACTCCTGGTGGTGGGGGATCATTGTACCTCACTCCTAGTGGTGAGGGAACATTGTACCTTACTCCTGGTGGTGAGGGAACATTGTACCTTACTCCTGGTGGTGAGGGGGAACATTGTACCTCACTATTGGTGGTGAGGGAACATTGTACCACAGCGACGCGGTAGACGTGATAACTTGTCATCTCCAAAATGTTTCAGATATCCTCCTTAAAGATATCTCTTAATAGTTAAGATATGTGAACTTGAATGGCTTGTATATCTGAACGTGGTACTTGCTGAACAGGCGTCGGAACTGCTTGCTTGATTGAATGTCTTTCCTCAGGAACATTCAGCGAAGCCTTAAGATAAGTCACTGGCATCCTGTCCCCCCATCGAGGCCAAAAACAAAAGAAAATGGCACTCAGGTAAATTCAAAGATCAGTCTTAGTTGGGGTTATTTTCTTGGTGTAGGTGAGTCACGCTAATAACTGGTTCTGTGTCACTCTCGCTCTCAACCTCAGGCGGGACCAAAGAGCCAAAGCTCAACCCCGCAAGCACAACTAGGTGAGTACACACCGGTCTTATACTCACCGAATATGTTTGATATATTTCATCAGACCAATCTTTTTGTATATTGCCGCCTCTTTATTTTACCGCAGAACCTTATTTGGTTTATTATGCTTTAAAGAAAAGGAGGGATGTCATGTTCACAGAAAACGGTACCATCCGTTTTCTATGTGGCGGAGCAGACGCCGAGAGAAGGTAAACAAGAGCATACAGGACGCCCGACAAGCTTGGTAGCTACTAGTCATGTAATCGTTTATAAGTATTAAAGTCAGTAACCAAGCAATGGCTTTATATCAACCCTACAACCAAGACTTCCTCAGTAACACACAACACCACAAACCCTAAACTGGATCCCATCCCATGTTGGAATCCCATTAAATGAGAAAAGTCGATGAAACTGCTAAATTGGCAACTAGTCATCCAGTGATCTATAAAGCAATCCAACCCAGCCTACAGTACGTAAAAAACACCATCACCAAAACCTCTCACACCTCAACAAATCCCATCTACACCAGAGTAGCTGAAGGTTCGCCCTCTGCAATATGGTATCTTCAGGCCACCAAGTTAGACAGGTTAAATATCCCAAAAGGAATCCACAGGGAAAACAGCAGTTCGGTTATATAGACAACGTCTAGGCTACAGATGCAACTGGGAGATTGGTGAACCCAGAGAGTGAGAATGCATCTTCTGCCAAACTGTCACAGAAAAGCCAATACTTCACTATCTCCTGGAATGTGAAGCAACCAACGACCTAAGACGAGCTTTAAGAGTCCCTGACTCTTGCAGTAACCACCCTGAAGCCATCAACACTGCCACTCTCCTGGTTAACAATGGTGTCCAGCAGCTGGAGACTCTCATAAATACTGTCAACCAATATCCTCCCCCGCGATAGCATCCTGACGATTAAATGAGATCTCAGCACACAGTATATATTTACTGAAAAAGATCTACCACTCACGGTAATCACTGTAGGCACGGGCATTCCTGCCTGTGCCACCTCTTGGGTGGTTTAACCTTCATCAGTCAATCAATCAGATAAGACAGGTGAAGAGTGTGGGGAAGAAATGTGGGCCGAGGAGGGAGAAAAGACTTCTAAGAGGATGGTCCTGTCATCACTAGTCTGTATAACCATCAATAATACAGCTCTCAGATATATGGTTAATGCTTTCATTACTGTTGATGCGCGTGTCGTCTGTGAGCAGCAGGTGTGAGTGTTCTGCCTGATGCAACACACTCTACGTCACGGGGTGTGGAGAGTGTAAGTGTTGCCAGTGTGTTAGAGGTGAGGGTGGACGGAGGTGGGAAGCATCAAGCCACCACCCTGCTCCCCGCTGGCTCCCACAGCTGTGAAATATTCACCAAGGACAGGTGGTCCAACACTCTCTGCTTCTGTCGCTTATTGTTGTCGTTGCTACTTGTACCTCGCTATCCTGTCTCGACTATTGTGTGTGTGTGTGTGTGTGTGTGTGTGTGTGTGTGTGTGTGTGTGTGTGTGTGTGTGTGTGTGTGTGTGTGTGTGTGTGTGTGTGTGTGCGCGCGCGCGCGCGTGAGTGTTGACTTGCCCAAATATGCTTGTAAAGGCGAGCATTTGCGTATTTTCAGCTATCGATTGGTTTATTGACTTTTCCTACATGTAATATTATATTTTTCTCTGAAGTTGTGTTCAGAGAATAATTCATTATCCTTATTTGACCTTCCATTCATTGACAACTCAAACTAAAAAAAAAAAGGACGTCTTTGGGTCGTGTCCAATGTCCACATTGGACACGTACCGTATACACGTCAAAAATTGTATATAGCGCAACTAGAAGACATTGTACCAATGTCACTTCGGTTCCTTATATATAGTTTCTTTTCTCCAATGTGTCCCCTTGACGCGTGCTTGGCCGCCCCGAGTGTGAGACGCAGTTCACGCTCAAGGACACCCGTTCTCTTCCCACTCGTCACCTCCAAAGAAAACGATGCAAGTCTCAAACATAGGGTAGGCTAAACAAAAAGGCATATTATCCCAAAACGTGTTTGCTGTCATTAATGACAGTAAGGCCGATAAGCTTTACGAGGCTTCCCCTAGAACAAGTGACCTATTGCAGGATGCAGCGTACAACAATCGACTACATCCTAGGTATCTGTTCACTACTAGGTGAACAGAGAGTTTTATATGGATATTAAACTATTTGGCGGGTGATATTCAGAGGAATATTAGGCTATAAGGACCTGCCCGAAACGCTATGCGTGCTAGTGGCTGTACAAGAATGTAAGAACTCTTCTATATATAAATAAATAAATGCAAAATCTGTTAAAAATCTGTTAAAATCTGTACCTGTTACCTAATAATTCGACTGTCTGACGTTTGAATTCTTTGTCGAATCTGATCTTAATTATTTTTTTTGGAATACATACAAGAGTTATATATATATATATATATATATATATATATATATATATATATATAATATATATATATATATATATATATATATATATATATATATATATATATATATATATATATATATATATATATATATATATATATATATATATATATATATTATGCAAGGTAAGGCCAGGATACGAACCCAGGATAAAGCGCTCGCGAAACGCCAGGCGAGTGTTTTACCACTACGCCACGTGAAAAAAATTGTGGATGTAGGGGGAAAGGAACGATCAAGAACAAGCGCCAAGCCATTACGACTACATAGCACAGGGAAGGGGTCACGATAAGGATGTGGGATGGGACGGGGGGAAGGAATGGTGCCCAACCACTTGGACGGTCGGGGATTGAACGCCGACCTGCATGAAGCGAGACCTTCGCTCTAACTGTTGCCATGACTTTTACGCGGAAACGGGTTGTTCTTCGTCCCTCTTTGTCACTTTATGGTCATCCCCTTGAATACAAAGATTCCGCGAAGCTTTTGGGGTTATTCCTTGACACTCGTTTGTCTTGGTCTCCCCATATCTCTTACCTCCGTGTTGAGTGCTCTAAGGCCCTTACCCTCCTTCGGGTCTTGTCCCATACTTCTTGGGGGGCAGATAGACGCACTCTCCTTGCTTTACATTCCTCTCTCGTCCTGTCTAAGCTCGATTATGGTTGCCCTGCTTACTCGTCTGCTTCTCCTTCTACTCTTCGCCGTCTTGATGCTTTGCACCATACTGGGTTGCGCCTCAGTTCTGGTGCCTTTCGTTCGACTCCCGTCCTTAGCTTGTATGTTGACACTGGCTTCCTGTCTCTCCAGGACCGCCGTGATCGCTACTGTCTTCGCTATCTTGCGCGGTCCTTGCAACATCCTTCCTCTCGCCTCTGTCGTGCTTTAACTTTTACCCCTCCTGCGGTTCCTGTTCCTCTTCACCACCTCTCTCTTTCTGTCCGGTTATCTCGCCTACAGGATTCTCTTTCCGTTCGTATTTCTGGTGTTTCACCTCGTGTTGTTCCTTCTTTGCCCCCGTGGAGGGTCCCTCTTCCGCGGTTTTGTACATCCTTGATTCGTATCACTAAAGCTTTTACCCCTCCTACGGTTCTAAAACGCCTTTTCCTTGAGCACTTTTCTTCTCACTCCCGCTCCGTTTCTGTCTTCACCGATGGGTCTCAGTCAGCGGACGGTGTTGGCTACTCTGTTGTTTTTCCTGATCGCACTTATATGTGTCGCTTGCCTCCGGAGACTAGCATCTTTACAGCGGAACTTTATGCTATTCTCTATGCTCTTCGTCTCCTGCTTTCTCGTTGTCAGTCTTCCTTTGTGGTTGTTGTTGACTCTCGTAGTGCCCTCATGGCTCTCGGGTCCTTTAATCCAGTTCATCCAGTAGTTGTCGAGATCCAGCATTGGCTGTTTCTCGTTCACAGTAAATTTAAGTCAGTTGAGTTTTGTTGGGTTCCCAGCCATATTGGCGTGTCTTTAAATGAGCGTGCGGATGCTGCCGCTAAGGAAGCTGTCCGCTCTTGTCCCATCTCTCGTAAAGGCATTCCGTATTCCGACTTTTACCCGGTTATCCATTCCTCAGTCCTTACCCGTTGGCAGGCTTCTTGGTTGTCTCTTACTGGTAACAAGCTACGTACTCTTAAATGTTGTGTTTCCTCGTGGCCGTCCTCCTTCCACCGTAACCGGCGGTGGGAAACAGCTCTGGCGAGGTTGCGTATTGGCCATACTCGCTTAACCCATGGTCACTTGATGGAGCGCCGCCCTGCTCCTTATTGTCCTAGTTGCGTTGTCCCTCTTACGGTCGTGCATGTCCTTCTTGAATGTCCTGACTTCCAGGACGAGCGTGTGTCTTGCTTTCCGACCGCCCCTCGCGGTCACCTGTCCCTCGATAGAATTCTTGGTGACTCGGATACTTTTGATATCGTTCGCCTTATGCGTTTTTGTTCTCGTATTGGCATCCTCGGTGATATTTAGCGCCCTCTGATTATTTTGCGTATTTGATGGTGCTACATAGCCTTCCCGGTTTGGTGCCTTCTTTTGATAATTACTTACTTACTCGCTCTAACTGTCAGCATGAGGACTGTGTATGGTGAACTGTCAACATTGGGTGGCTGATAGTTCCACTAGGTTCCATTGGTGGGAAGTGGATGGCTGTGAAGGGTGATGGATGGCCCTGGATGGTGGTGGAGGGTGGTGGATGGTGGTGAAGGGTGATGGATGGCCCTGGATGGTGGTGGAGGGTGGTGGATGGTGGTGAAGGGTGGTGGATGGTGGTGAAGGGTGATGGATGGCCCTGGATGGTGGTGGAGGGTGGTGGATGGCTGTGAAGGGTGATGGATGGCCCTGGATGGTGGTGGAGGGTGGTGGATGGCTGTGAAGGGTGATGGATGGCCCTGGATGGTGGTGGAGGGTGGTGGATGGTGGTGAAGGGTGGTGGATGGCCCTGGATGGTGGTGGAGGGTGGTGGATGGCCCTGGATGGTGGTGGAGGATGGTGGTGAAGGGTGGTGGATGGTGGTGAAGGGTGGTGGATGGCCCTGGATGGTGGTGGAGGGTGGTGAAGGGTGGTGGATGGCCCTGGATGGTGGTGAAGGGTGGTAGATGGTGATGGATGGTGGTGGATGGACTCGCTAAATGTTACAGCCTTGTGTTAAAGGTTATAAGTGCCCATACTTAAGTGAAGAATGAATGGTGTTCAGTTGGGTTGAATATAAAGGAAGGTGTATAATTGTAACAAGCGTTCAGCCATTAGTACGATTGTTTGGACTGAGGTGTTAAATATTCTGATTGCCTTGGGGTGAATTATAATAGTGATCCTGATTGGCTAGGAGAGTGGGGGGAGGACTATCATTGGTTGTAAGGAGTTATAGAGAACCTCTCTGACTGGTGCCTATAATCAATGTTCCTCACCGCTTACCCAAGCATTGATTATACCGTGCAGGGGGGGGGGGGGGTCAGCCTCGGCCCTAACACTACACCTGCTCTTGTTGGACTCAATTGTTGCACAGCAGGCAAGATGTTGTGGTCAGGAAGAACAGCGCAGTTCACAACTGGTCTTCACACCAAGTCCATTCTACCCAGCGGTCGACCCCAAAGATGCATTCATTAATCTTAACATGCTGTTCATTCAAAATGTGAATTTTCTCAAATATAAATTTATATTATTATGTATTAGCATATTGGACATATTTAGGCACTGGTTAGGTTAGGTATTTAGGTTCCGTTGGCGATTATTTGTATTTGTAGTACGTGGGTGAAGCATTTACAGCGTTGTGGTTCGAATAAAAGTCATCAGCGAAGCACTTGTTCCGGAAGTGTTCGGACGTTATCAGTTGTGAGTCGTGTGTAAACCTTTTATTCATAAACAGGGGGGTTTGGCGGGTGGATGGAATGGACTTTGACGTTTGTTCAGAGGACGGGCTGGCCAGACGTCCCCAGCCCACCGTTGAGGAGGAATGTGTTGAACGAACCTCACCACATTCCTGTCAAGTTTGACACTATAGTATTTACTTGACCAATTATGTTAGCTTAGCCAGTTGACAACATCTACAGGAGGTTTCACTAGCAAAATGAACTGAACACTTCAAGACACAATTTATCGTCACATCCAACACGGATGATTTTTTGTCCAGGTGCTCAGCCTGTGGTAACTGTGGCAGGTTCTTCATGTCATTATCATTACCTCTGATAAACAATACTCTGGGGGGTTGGGGGGGGGGGGAATACTCCATTGAAAAATAAAAGCAAGAGGACGACCTAGTGGTTGAAAACGCGTTATTGCTATCATTTGTTTTTCAAGGTGTTTTTTCTGCATACTTTGATCTGAGTTTTCGTGATCGTTGTTGCAAGGAATGGATTTCCTTTGGATTTCCTACAAAAAGTCCTTCATCCTGTGGTAGTCTCCACGTCTGTAATCTCTCTTCTTCTTCTTCAACGGGTTTCTTTGTGTAACCAGTTCCTTCAGCTCCACTATGTGTTCAAGCAACCCGTCCTCGCAAATTCGTATAGTCAATATTGACTTATTAAATAAGTGCATAGGTGACATACTAAACATAATATACCCTTAAAAAGATTCATAGAAAACACCGACCTTACCTAACCTTGTTAGTATGTTAAGATAAGCATCTTATAGCTTCGTAATTACAATTGTTACTTAACCTATTATAGGTATAGGTTAAGTAATAATTGTAATTACGAAGCAATAAGACGCTTATCTTAACATACTAACAAGGTTAGGTAAGGTCGGTGTTTTCTATGAATCTTTTTAAGGGTATATTATGTTTAGTATGTCACCTATGCACTTATTTAATAAGTCAATATTGACTATACGAATTTGCGAGGACGGGTTGGTTCAAGCATGACAGTGCAGTGGTCGGTAGCTCTAGAGACATCTCTTACTCTGTTTCTTTCAATATCTGTTTCATTTTGGGCAAACACCAAGTGTAGTGTTGCTGGTGGGTCGTCTCCTCTTGCTGTAGTTGGTTATGTGACATGTTGCTTTATGAAGTGTTTGACTGTCATGTCTACCAGTTTTGCTCTCCATGTCACATCACCTTCTTGGGGGTCATTATTTGTCCTGACTATTTTCCTGTGGTTATAGTCCCCCAATATTATGATTTTAGCTCTTGTTCCCCTTGCTACTGTGGCTGCTTCTTCCGTTATCTTTAGACAATTCAGACTGCATCTGTCGTATTTTTAAGTAGGCCTTCTGTTGTTTGGTGGGGGATTATAAACAACTGCTACCACTATCTTCACGCCGCACACTGTTGCTATTCCTAGTATATACTCCTGCTGGTGCAGGCGATGAGTCACAATAACGTGGCTAAAGTATATTGACCAGACCACACACTAGAAGGTGAAGGGACGACGACGTTTCGGTCCGTCGTGGACCATTCTCAAGTCGATTGTCAATCGCCTTGAGAATGGTCCAGGACGGACCGAAACGTCGTCGTCCCTTCACCTTCTAGTGTGTGGTCTGATCAACATACTCTTGCTGGTCTGATTTCACTGTTAATTTTAGTTCTTCAACGCTCTGATGTAGCTGGGGCAACAGAGCTGCACCACCTCCACCTCTGTGCACCCTCTCTCCTTATTACTTGATACTCTCATGGGAAGATAGCATTTCCTATAACGGTTGTCAGTTTTGTTTCCTTTATCGCGATTATGTGCGGTTGTACCTCTGCCACTCTTTCCTATAACTCTATTTCTTTATTAGTAATGCCATCAGCATTTATGTACATGCCTTTTATGCTACTCGTGAGAAATTGGCTGCGTTTGTTTTCCCGGAATAATATCTGTACATGTGGCTGCGTTTCCATATCTGTTAGAGGGAGGGGGGAGGGTATGGTGGACCAAACTCTCGCCTATTGTGGGTGGGGAATGATGTGGGTGGGTCTAAGGGTGGTGTGGGTGTTATTAAGGGTGTAGTGGGTGGGTCTGGGTGAGGTGCGTGTCAGCTCCAGCAACTCTTGACTGACACCCGTCGCTTCATAACCCAAGTTGTCAATCATCGCGGCGGGGCGCTCTGGTCAAGGCTACATTTTTTCGGGCTATTAATGGCCAGGTCAGTCAATACCTACTTGGTCCACCCTCTTGGGACAATATTCCTCAGATTTAGAAGGCCTTCCATCCCACCCTTTTCCTCCACCCAGACTCCGGGGATTCCTTGGATAGCTTCAAAACATTCCCTCGTGTTGACCTTAAACTTTACATGGTTACCTAAGCGCCCTGTTCAGATAGTGTTGATGTTATTAGGCAAGCCCTGGTGACCGCACTGGTCAATATACCCCCTCACTCCCCCCCTTCGAGACGGAATAAGGTCAAGTATCGTATAACCAATTAGCCCCTCCCCCCTCATTCCCATCCCATCCCCCCCTCTCCCCCCCCCCCCAGCACCATGTGACACTCTGGACAAGCGCATCACAACATAATTTTCAGAAGGTACAGATTATAGATGCATCAGCCCTGATTATATACGATTAACATTAAAGATAATTATATAATGAGGGGAAGATGATTCAGCCTGATGATTGAAGATTATGATATTGGGTAATTACTAATTGATAACTAATAAACAAGTAATATTTGATAAATATGAAATGATAACTGATAATTATTCATTTTTTTTATATAAAGAATACGTATTCTGAGATCTTTACACATAGATATTAAAAGAAAGTATTATTATCCTGCAACTTTCTATGTATAATTCACAATAGTTCATTAGGTCATTTATTGATAACAAAATAATGTAACAAATTATGGATCTAGTAAAATGTTTTTCCCTTTATTAAAAAAATTTAAAGTCTATTATAATGGATTAATTCTAAAGTAATTATATATTTTGAACATTCCTCGCCCACAAAACTTGGCCACAGGGAATTTCCCAATAGGCTCTTTGAACTCTCTCAACATGCTCTTTCAACTCTCTCAACATGTTCTTTGAACTCTCTCAACATGCTCTTTGAACTCTCTCAACATGCTCTTTGAACTCTCTCAACATGTTCTTGGAACTCTCTCAACATGTTCTTTGAACTCTCTCAACATGTTCTTTGAACACTCTCAACATGTTCTTTGAACACTCTCAACATGTTCTTTGAACTCTCTCAACATGTTCTTTGAACTCTCTCAACATGTTCTTTGAACTCTATCAACATGTTCTTTGAACTCTCTCAACATGCTCTTTGAACTCTCTCAACATGCTCTTTGAACTCTCTCAACATGCTCTTTGAACTCTCTCAACATGGGCTTTGAACACTCCCAACATGCTCTTTGAACTTCCCCAACATGGGCTTCAATTTCCCCAAAATGAGCTTCAACTTCCTCAACATGCTCTTGAGTTATAAAAATTCACTCTTTTGCAATTTATTTTATTTTACTAATGTATCTATTTCTAAATATCATTGACATACGTGACGTATACATTCATGCTTGTGACAGGTACCTAACTTCCTTCAACTTGGCCTTCAACTTGTCAAGATCAATCGATTAATCGATCAATCAATTAATCAGTGTTTATTCAAAATAATGTGTGTACGAAGAACACAGGAGTTATGTACCATTGTAGGGACAGAAGGTACACATGCTAATGACGCCACTAGTTACGCCAAAGCGTTTCGGGTTGATGATGTGAGGTGCCAACAGTCACGTGACCCTGTTACTGACATCTCTGACTCAACACTTGTGATGTCAAGTTCTTATTTGACTGATAAACACGGGTTGTTTGGTACGTATGGGGCCTGGTAGCCTGGTGGATAGCGCGCAGGGCTCGTAATTCTGTGGCGCGGGTTCGATTCCCGCACCAGGCAGAAACAAATGAGCAAAGTTTGAATGCCCCTGTTACCTAGCAGTAAATAGGTACCTGGGAGTTAGTCAGCTGTCACGGGCTGCTTCCTGGTGTGTGTGTGTGTGGTGTGGGGAAAAAAAGTAGTTAGTAAAACAGATGATTGACAGTTGAGAGGCGAGCCCAAAGAGCAAAGCTCAACCCCCGCAAACACAACTAGGTGAATAGGTAATTCCCCAGCAGTACGGTGAACGGAATCCTTGTGTTGGGTTTAATTAAGAATGCGAGATATTTTATACTGAATTCTCTTCATTTCATGTTGATGTAAAGATCTTCTTTCACCTGTTCAAATACACGTAACTTCCTTTGTCTTGTTAAAGTTGCAATCATCTCTAGGGCGTAGTTTGCCTTGATAAACAGTATGTCACTGTAGCTATGTGCTCTTATTCCTGGTAGTGTTGTATCATCAGCAAACATTGATCACTTTATATAGAGGACCTGTTTTGTCTGTCGGGTCTTTGATGTACATTAGGATAGAATGTATCTTATTATCTCCCCCCCCCCCTCTCTCTCTCTCTCTCTCTCTCTCTCTCTCTCTCTCTCTCTCTCTCTCTCTCTCTCTCTCTCTCTCTCTCTCTCTCTCTCTCTCTCTCTCTCTCTCTCTCTCACTCTGCGACCTCTTGCCTCCTTCCTGAGAGGTACTTCCTCACTTTTCTAGATTCACCAGCCTGCTTCTGTAGTTTTAGTAGCTCCTATATATATGAGACATTATCTAATACTTTCTAACAGTCAAGGAAGATGCTGTCTGCCCGATCTACTCTCGATTAGCTTCCATAAATTAGTTGTAAAACGGATTAAGCTTGTCAAGCAGGCTTTATCTTCTTCTTTGTGTGTCGGGTGAGAGGAAAAACGAACTTAATAAGATGTGTGTGAGTGTGTGAGCACCATTACATTATTATGGTGCATTGTATACAGTGTTTGGCCTTCATCTAGATGACCATTCTCTCCTATCCAGTCTTAAGGATGCTATTAAGTTTCCGTGGGTGGACTCGTCTCGCTGCTGAGACTGTCACCTGTGTCACCGCCTGGAGAGGCTCGCCCACCGGGCCTCAAGATCACACCGGCTCCTGTACAACACATCAAACGTGTCATCGATTACCATCAATATTTTACGTACTTTGTCCTGGTGGCGGCACAGTGCCACAGGTGACGACGTCTGCACAACTGGAGTATGGGAGCATGAACAGGTACAAGGTTAGTTGTCACAGGTTGTCGAGTTCCTCCACCTCCTCAGACGGCGGGCAGGAACCATAGATGCAGTGTGCGTTTCCTCTCTGTATCGCCACACTAAGGTGCTGAAGAGGAAACTGCCGGCTCTAGGGTCTCTGTTTCAATTAGCTTGGACCCCAGCTCCTTCAAAAGCTAGCAGCACTTCTACCCCAGGCACCAAGTGCCTCTGAGGCAATGGGGATATAATTGTAGTGGTGATCAAGATCTGTATTTACGCGACTTGGCTGCAGCTTGGTGAGTGGCAGGCAGCACCACGTGGATGTGCAACACTGAAGTCAACATAGGTGTTGGCTAAAGTTGAAAATCACGGGTCGTCCCACACCAACTGTCAACCATTCTTGAGACGTGATCTCGTCTGGGCGACCAACAGGCTCGTCAGAGTTGCGGGGCATTAACCAGTGGGGTTCTCTTTCTGCTGGACAACCGCTGTGGTACGGCTCCTCTAAATAATGTAATTTACCTCGATGTGTCTTGCATGCCTGTACTTTCGCAGAGAAGGCCATGCCCGCATTACCTGTCGGCCTCTGCCTCGCCACACCTGTATTCGGTGTGGATTGGGGCAGCGAGGCGGAGAGCCACAGCAAATCGGAGGGCCTGCGGTGTGAGACGGGTGCCGGTTGCTGACATTGGGGTTGCTAATAGGAAGTCACCTGCATGGAGAGCTGCTACAGCTCTAAGTCGGGCAGCATCATGTGGTGTTGTTGCAGCTTCTAGGCATGTTGCAGCTGCTTGGTCGACAATGGGGCCATCATAGCTGGATTGCTTGTGAGCTTTAATTGGTGGTGGTTGGAGTGTTTATATATATATATATATATATATATATATAATATATATATATATATATATATATATATATATATATATATATATATATATATATATATATATATATATATATATATTAGTATATTTTGGTAGCAGTCTTTCCTGTAGACATATATTATTAAATATGACCGAAAAAGTAAGATTAATAATTCTAACACGAATTTTCTCTATCTTTCTTACACTTCTTTTCACTGTTGATGGTAATTCAAAGATCAATTCTCCAAAATTCATTTTTATTTCCAGTCTGACGCGACACTGGAGCGCGTGTCGCAAAACTTATTACATTTTCAAACTCTTTAGTTTACAAACACACAACTGAAACTGAATAGAGCTTTGCACATCTTCGAGTTTATATCTACATTTGGGTGAGGTGGATGAGGTGAAAACGAACTTTCAACAATGGGTATTAAATGGGTATTAAATTCTAACACAAGACAGAACACGAAACAATGGTTATTGAATGGAAGTAATTGTAGAAAGCCTATTGGTCCATATTTCTTGATGCTTCCGCTCCAATATAGAAGCAATCCAGGACGCCATGGGTTCGAATACTGGCCGGGTCAAAGAGTACTTAGTTCTTCTTATATATATATATACATTCAGAGTTAAATGGCAAGTTTTTCCCTGAATGCTCTGTGTTCCCTTCTCTGAGGCTGTGGGTCCCTATAATTGCACCAGTGGTGGTACCCCCCTATATATACATATATATATATATATATATATATATTCCATGACTACTGTCCACATAATGAAATGCGGATACCTATCTCCGTAGACTTTATGTAATTATACCGTACTCCACTGCGGAGTTTTATTTTTTTTTTATTATTTTCTACCACAGACGTGGCCACACATTTACAATGCTAACCAGCACATATACATTTTCTTCTGTCCTCCATGGACAGGGTTAGAGAAGTGTTAAACATACAGTTCAAGGGGTTTATTGAACACTCAACCACAGAAGGTGATTCGGTGCTTTTAAAATGCTAAGCTAACCTGCATACGTAAATACATAGATACACAGATTTACGTATGCCCTACATAAAGTATTAGATGTGTCTTTTACATAGTGTCATTAATGTACATTCACAAAGGTGAAATGTAATTCTGATCAGCTTCCATATATGCTTTACACCCATACATATACATACACACACACACATACACATCCACTGCGGAGTGTGCGACTCAGCGGAGAGTGTTCGATACAGCGGACAGTGTACAACACAGCGAACAGTGTACGACACAGCGGACAGTGTATAACACAGCGGACAGTGTATAACACAGCGGACAGTGTGCGACACAGCGGACAGTGTACAACACAGCTGACAGTATACAACACAGCGGACAGTGTACGATACAGCAGTTGCCAGGACCGGGTTCGACTGCTGTTACATATAGCAGGTGCCTATACAGCCCCCGGAGTAGGCCTCCCTCCCACCCTCTCCCGCCCTCTCCCGCCCACGGCAGTACTCACGTGCTGAAGGAGGGTGATGGCGGCACCGTTGGCGTTAGTAATGGCGGCGTGCATGAACGGGGTGGTGCCCCGGGCGTCGCCAACGTTGGGGTCGGCGCCAGCCTGCAGCAGGAGTCTCAGCAGCCGCTCCTGCAGGCGACCTTCCTGGACGTGGAGAACGGCAGTCACCAGCGCCGTGGAGCCTGCCAGGGGGACACCCGCCAGACATTATACGCACTCCGCCGTCCTCTGCCTTAGCCTCATAAAGTCACTTTATTATATAGTGTTGAATTAGAATGATAATGTCATCTGTGAAGGTATGCCAGTTTCTTATTTAAAGTTATACTTAAAAATATATACTTTTAATATCACGTTAAAAATTAATATATACAATTTTTAATATTATAAGTATAAACCTTTAACGTTATATTCAAAGTATATATTAATTTTAACGTTATAATAAAAGTACTCAATTTATAGTATTAAATTATCATTGATGTTAATTTAAGATTTTTGAATGTATTACTACATAGGTTCTTTTAGTATATTTCGGATTCCAGGGTTCGATTCCCCTGCGGGACAGAAATGGTTGGGCGACGTTTCTTTTCACGTAATGGCTCTGTTCACCTATCAGTAAATAGGTACCCAGGAGTTAGTCAGATTCTTGTCATGTTGCATCCTGCGGAGGGTCAGTAATTCCGCCCTGATGGGGGGGGGGACCTGGATATAAGCCTAACATGTACTGAATGTATAAACTGGCTGCCTGTCCCCCGAAACAATGAATTATTATTAGTAAGTAAACAAGTACCCAGGAGATAGCGAACTGTTGTGGGTTAACTTCCTACGGAAGGTCAATAATTCGATCTAGCAAAGTGTGTGTGTGGAGAAACCTCGATACAAGCCTATCTGTTTATACCTACAAAAGATAATGTAGATAATAATAATCTGGCAGCTGTATTGGCATCTTTGGTGGCAACTGTGTCCTCGCTGGTGAGGTATTGCCTCTGCAGGCTCGCCTTCTTCTGTTATCTTGCTGACTGTTGCTCTGATTTTGGAGGTCTCGGTTCTGTTGTTAATATCTTTCCTGCGGTGGGTGTTCTTGGCACGGGTGGCAGTACCTGGCTGTCCTCTCTAGGAAAACTGTAGCCCTAATATATATATATATATATACTGGTGTACAGATTCCTGAGCCTACTGGGCTCTATCATATCTACATTTGAAACTGTGTATGGAGTCAGCCTCCACCACATCACTGCCTAATGCATTCTATTTGTTAACTACTCTGACACTGAACAAAAATCTTTCTATTGTTCCTGTGGCTCATTAGGGTAGTCAGTTTCCACCTGTGTCCCCTTGTGTATGTTCCACCCGTGCTAAATAGTTTGTGTTTGTCAACTCTGTCAATTCCCCTGAAAATTTTGTAGGTGGTGATCATGTCTCCCAATTTGCGCTTGCAGGATCGAGCAGTTAGCTCTTGGACCCCGCCTTTCTAACCATCGGTTCTCTGATGTACTGACTTGAATTCTATTTTCCTCAGTCATATCTACTACATATATTTCTCTCTCACACACACACACAGGAAGCAGCCCGCAGTAGCTGTCTAACTCCCAGGTATCTATTTACTTTTGGGTGAGCAGAGGCATCAGGTGAAAGTGTTGTGTGTGAGTGTGTCGGAAATCAGTATCAATAATCACAAGGGAAATCTTACCAGAATCGTCAGTGCCGTCGACAGGAACCCCGGCCTCCAGCAGCAGCTGGACGTGACGTGGGTGTCCCTTCCTCACCGCCTCCAGCAGCCCGTCCACGCCCCCCTCCCACTCACGCCCACCCATTTCATCCCCGCCCACCGCGTCCGTGTCTGTCCGCCCTGCTGGCGGTGGGTGTGGGACGCTCAGGGGCGTGTGGGCACCCGGAAGGGTTCCTCTGGCCCACCACAGATGGCTCTTGACTAGCAATTGATGTTACCTAGCGGCGGATGATGGGCTTGTCACACCTGTGCTCGGAGAGAACAGATGGTTTTGGGTGTAGATAGGTGTTGGATGTCAACGGTTAAGGGCTCTAGGACGGGTGATATCAGCCACAAGCGCGCCAGATAGCTTGGTCCTGCCCGAAAATAGTTGCTCTGTACGCGAAGCAGTTTCCCTGACGAGTTGATGAGATTATTCCAGACGGTCGTGAGGTGTGGGCTGTGAGTTTAACGACCAGTGCTTTTACATAGCAATTACGTCAGAAGAGTTGGAGGATAAAAGGGCCGTGGTGGGGCGAGAACCATTGAGGGTGTTATAACAAGTCTTGTTCCTCCTCCTGGTTCGTGGGTGTCACCTCACCGTCTTCTGTCTTCTCTCTGTAATGTAAAATAAGTAAACACGTTACACAAATGATAATATTGACAGTAAGAATGATTATTTCCACACGTGTATTAGTTGCTGACACTCCGAGTATAGCGGGCTTCGACCTGGGGATTAAGATAGCAATTGTGAAAATCTGTGTTGCGCCACTATTTGGATTATTGAACCCAAGCATGGAGACCCCATCTTGAGAAAGACATAGCTACCTTGGAGAAAGTTCAACACCGGGCAACAAAATTCATTTCAGATCTCAGTCGACTCTCACACCTGGGGCCAGATACACGAAGCAGTTACACAAGCACTTAAGAACTTGTACATCTTTTGTCAATCTTTGGTGGCTTTGTTTACAATTATTAAACAGTTAATGCGCTCCGAAGTACCAGGAGGCTGTTTATAGCAATGACAACAGTTGACTGACAAGTTGTCATGCTTGTAAACTGTTTAATAAATGTAACCAAAGCCGTCAAAGATTGAGGAAAGATGTACACGTTCGTAAGTACTTGCGTAACTGCTTCGTGAATCTGGTCCCAGGAACGGTTGAGGGCCTCAGGGCTTAGGACTAGCAACACAGCAAACCAGACATGACAAAGCGGATATTATCGAAACTTTTAGAATACTGAACAATTTGGAGGATATTGATCCAAAGAACTTTTTCAAAAGGTCAGAAGTAACACAAAAAGCAACTGTTTCAAACTTAAGCAACAATGCAGGATAGAAAAAAAAGAAGCTTTTTCACTCAGAGGATAATAAACCCATGGAACCGCCTACCCGACGAAGCTGTGAATGCCGAAACACTCCTGAATTTTAAAATCCACCTGGAAAACAATCAAGACAAATGTCAAGACCTTTGACAAGCCGGCGGCTTTCTGTCCTTGTCGAGGCCACTAGAGAAATAGTGGCTCTCAGGTAAATTCAGGTAAATGTTATCTGTAGTACAATTTAAACACAAGCGACGGTTGCTTTTTTAAGTGTAGTGTTGAGGAGGTGTTTGTTGCCTTAGTGCCGTGACCTCTCCTCGTGTGAGTTACGTGCACCGCAACACTCGCCACTCCAAGTGGGGGGCCTTAACCCCCCCTCAATATTTGGGGGGGGCCTTAACCTCCCCTCAATATTTGGGGGGGGCCTTAACCCCCCTCAATATTTGTGGGGGCCTTAACCCCCTTTAATGATACCCATCAGCCACTCAAAGTCATCCCAAATAAAAAATATAATATCTTGAGGTTATCTTGAGATGATTTCGGGGCTTAGCGTCCCCGCGGCCCGGTCCTCAACCAGGCCTCCTTTTTGTTACATCCCTCCCAGGAAGCAGCCCGTAGCAGCTGTCTAACTCCCAGGTACCTATTTACTGCTAGGTGAATAGGGGCAGCAAGGTTAAAGAAATTCTGCCCATTTGTTTCCGCATCCACCCGAAACATTAGGACTACGAATGCCGAGCGCTGTCCACTCAGCTGCCAGTCCCCTATCTAATAATAATAGCAATAATTACTAAAATTCTTCAAATGTGTCTTTAAATTCTGGTGATGGCGTCTCATCTTAATATGTAGCAGGAACAATGTCAACATTATAAGTTCCAGATGGAATAATTGACACATCGCTCAAGGTCAAATATATCCCAGATTTACAATGGAAGGTACCCGGCGGTGCCCGGGTCGACTCCGAAAGGTTGCATTACTCAAGTGTTTGACGCCCTCAGAATTCAAATCTGTCATTATAACATGCATTTTTGTTGCACGTCAGTATCTGAATTCTGAAAAACAATAAATAAATTATAAAACTACAGAATTTTCTCCGAATACTTCATCTCCACCAACCTGATTTAAGGAGTGGGGGGTATTTGGAGCGACACCCCCCTAAGTGGGGACCCGAAACTGACCCGAAACTGACCCTACCTTTGACAAACCGCAGCCACCAGTCACCCTGCAAAGTTTAATACGGTTCCCCAGTGTGCCTGGCCTCCGCCCTAGGCCAGACAACCTGTTTTATTCACATAGACATCCTAGGACAGACTTATCCAAGTACTTGTGTTGTGCTTTTTACAAATCCCCCATTTTGGCGTCAGACCATCCACGAAAATGGCTGCTTACACACTCCCAGCAGGACGGCGGTGAGACAACTTACCCCACCGTCCCTGGACCGTCAGGTACAAGCCAGCTGCCATGTCGACCCGTTCTAAGAACCGAATCCCTCACGTGGGTGTTGTACGTCAAGCAGAACATTTTAACAACAGTCGGTGTGATCACAACTCTTGGCTACAGTACCGAGCGACGCAAGCTTACCTATTTTGTTTTACCTGCCCCCCCCCCCATCCTTTGAGTCAGGAGAACTTGGATCGTCTTGAGACTGCTTTCACTAATGTGCTTCCACAAACACAAAAATCGCAAGCACATTGCTCAAAATGCACCACAATAGCAAGTATATTGCTCAAGATGCACTAAAATAGCAAGCATATATATATATATATATATATATATATATATATATATATATATATATATATATATATATATATATATATATATATATATATATATATATATATAGGTCAATAAAAATAGGCCTTCTGCAGTTACCTACCTTTAATACCCATTGTTTCGTGTTCTGTCTTGTATAAAAAGTTTATTTTCACCTCATCCAAAACTATTGTAAACATGTCACTTCACCCAAATGTAGGTATAAAAAACTCGAAGATGTTTAAGCTCTATTCAGTTAAAGTTGTGTGTGTGTGTGTAAACTAAAGTCTTTGAAAATGTAATAAGTTTTACGAAACGCGCTCAAGTGTCGCGTCAGACTAGAAATAAAAATGAATTTTGGAGAATTGATTTTTGAATTACCATCAACAGTGAAAAGAAACGTAAGAAAGATTGAGAAAATTCGTGTTAGAATTATTAATCTTACTTTTTCGGTCATATTTAATATATATATATATATATATATATATATATATATATATATATATATATATATATATATATATATAACTCAAGTATTTAGGACATGTTTTCGTGGGAGGGTGTGAGGGACCTTCAGACACCCCCAACACCCCCCCCCCCCCCCCTCCCCCGTTCCTCATCTTTGTTAACTACCTTTGTATTGATAATTATTTACCGTGTTGTAAAAACCGGAGATCCTTGGTATAGCGGGGACTCGAACTTGGTCTTCAACATAATCCTCACGTTAAAGCGGTTTTAATTCGGGTAATTTTGGGTTAACTCTTGCACGCAAATCATTGGTAAAGATGATTATATAATCTGAATTATCCGGCCGTGACTCGTTACAATTTGTGTTTGGTAATTGGTGCAACGCCGACCAAGACGTTGTTATCCACTCTGATTGGTAATTGGACTTAATGTAACTTTATGGCCGGTGATTAGGGAGTATTGGGTCGTTAGAGGCGTAGTTATGTAATCAATATCTGAATGGCCAGTGTTGTCGTGAGCGTCACATAACGAGCTTGGAATTCGTACACATTCGTACACATAACGTCATTCCTTGGTGGCCGCTAGGGCTGCCACCACTGGGCTGCCACCACTGGGCTGCCATCACTGGGCTGACACCACTGGGCTGCCACCACTGGGCTGCCACCACTGGGCTGCCATCACTGAGCTGCCACCACTGGGCTGCCATCACTGAGCTGCCACCATTGGGCTGCCTCCACTGGGCCTCCACCACTGGCCTGCCACCACTGGGCAGCCGCCACTGGGCTGCCACCAGCCACGCCGCCCTAACTGCCAGGAAGACCTCAACAACTCGTGCAGCAGACTTACCATCACAACTCAGAGCAATTATCACACAATATGTATTTTCGTTGCTTGGCATTATCATGTTAAAAAATGTATTAATTATAAAATCAATATATTAGAGGTGTAAACCTTAAACCACAAACTTACAAGCAGGTTTTTGTAGGGTTGTGACGTAGTTGTGACGTGGGTGTTATATTGTAGTCTACGTCACAAATTCAGCCTATAATGAAAAGTAACGAGCTCACAAATATGTTACTTTTCTATGCACTGGAGTGATAGGTTGGGTGGGTGGTTTGGGTTCGGACGTTTCTCGTTAGGTTAGAAGGTTTGATTTTATACGTAGCCTCTCAGTGCAAGTGATGCACTGAGAGGCTTCACCAGAGGAGTACGTGTTATCCACACATTTGAAGGAAACATTGACACACGGACACATAATACAGCCAACGTCAAGTGTATATAGCCTCAATTGTAGTTAATTAATAATAAGTGGAATTTATAGGGTGGCATTGTATTTCTCTAATCTTAAACACGTCATTGTATTTCCACCGAGGTTATGGATCTCTCGAGTTGAGAAGGATCAGAGTTGAAAAGAAGCGGGTTGCAGAGTTGATAATAAGGATGCTGTTTCATCTTAACGCAATGATCAGGATACGACAGCTTCCGCCGCCCGTCTGGGGCAGTTACCCCCACCTGCGCCTGAGATCACCTGACACAACCTTGGACCTGCAGAAGTAGCGCCCTGTGGCTTCAGGAGGTCTAAGGCCTACGAACATTTTGGGCCCCTCTACGTCATCACCGCACTTTATACAATCCTAACGAATCCAATCCTTCTCCCTGCGTGTAGTCTGGCCCGGGTGCCTCCTCCCAGCGTGCAGTGTGGCCCCCGGGTGCCTCCTCCCTGTGTGTAGTGTGGCCCGGGTGCCTCCTCCCTGCGTGCAGTGTGGCCCGGGAGCCTCCTCCCTGCGTGTAGTGTGGCCCGGGAGCCTCCTCCCTGCGTGCAGTGTACTAATTACCCTCAGTGTTATGCAGCTGGAGGATCTTCGTGTAGTCGCCTCCCCTTCTGCGGGATTTGTGTGTTCTTTGTAGTGAACATTGTTACCAGCCCCACGCTGGTGGGACACGCGACCAGCCCCACGCTGGTGGGACACGCCCACTGTGGGGGAGACTTAATTACCAACCACTGCGGGACTGATAGCTGAAAATTGCAGAGTTGTATCAGCAACTCCTGTGTGGTGTTGATATCGAGCTTGGCATTGACCTTAACTTTGCGCACTATGTCTTACATAGCAGGATGTTACGTGATATCCCCACCCTGGGGCCCTGTGTACAGCCTGCAGCACCCTCTAACAAGGCTGTTTGTGCTTCCTAGTGCTTCCTACACCGATTCCTGGTATCCTTCCTTGGCCAATCGCATCACGGAAACTGGAGGCGTAATCCTGTGTAGAGTTTAGCACAGGAGGGTACAGGAGGAGACGACTTCTGACTCCTGTTGGTGGACTGAGAGCTTCCTCTTCCCATAACTGGACTACCACGCACCTATATGTTAACAACCAGGTACCCAATTACTGTTGGGTGAAGAGAGACGAGCAGTTGAGGACTGGGGCCTAGTCACTCCTCCCTGACCTGGAGTCGAAGCTTCACCGTGTACTGTGTTCACGGTGGTGTGACACAGTAGTGGAGTGTGTTCACGGTAGGGTGACGCAGTAGTGTACTGTGTTCACGGTACTGTGACGCCGTAATGTACTGTGTTCACGGTACTGTGACGGTAACAAGATGGGGACTTAGAACTGACCCCTTTGGGACGGTGGTGTGCGCATCTCGCTGTTCTGGTGAAGTCTGCGCTATGTGACCCCTTGTGTTGTATGGCTTAGGTACTCCATGTAACTAGTCGCATGTAGGGAACTGTGCCAAGGTCTTTCTGTCGACCTGAAATATGCAGTCTGCCCATCACTATTTGTCGTGTTCCAGTTCTGTCGCCTGGTCTCAGAAGTCTGTAAAGATGGTGAGGCACTATTTTGCGTCGATAGGTTGGCAGTGCCTAGGGTGTTAAGGCAGTGGCACCATATGGCAGGAGGGTTGATGGTGCCTGGAGTAGAGGAGGAAGGATTGGTATACAATGGAGTGATCTACCGGATTAGGGGATTAAAGGTGGATTACTGTCAGGTGGTGGATTGTAAATTAGTCGGGAATTTGTTGGTGAATAGGGGGCAGAAGTTCATGAATGGGGGAGGGTGTAGGGGAGGAGGGGCGGGGAAGTCAGCGTGAGGGTGAGAGGGATGAGGTAGTAAAGGGTCGAGGATAGGGTGTGGAATGATGTACGCATCTATTGTGGTTAGTTCTGGAGTTGTCATAACAGAATATGTCCTCACTTCCCTCCACGACTCTTAACCTCTTTAGAATCAACTGTGTTCTCTTGTATCTCTGTGGATATAGTTTGATAAATATATCATAAAAATATATCTCTGAGGATATATTCTTCTCTATCTTGATCTATTTTGTCGTTCTTATTTCCCTAGGGAGTTGCCTCTTATGTAGTTTAAGTTGTAAACATTACCTTTTATTTAACTTGTCATGTACAAAGGGCATGGACAAGGGTTGGACATATGTGGGCCTGCAGGCCGCTCCAAGCAACAGCCTGGTGGACCAAACTCTCATAAGTCAAGCCTGGCCTCGGGCCGGGCTTGGGGAGTAGAAGAACTCCCAGAACCCCATCAACCAGGTAAGGTTGTAGAAGGGGGTAGGAAGAAGGATGAAGAATTGAAATTCAGGAAGAGGATGTGGAGGTTGAGGGAGAACGACCTTCACAAGCCGATTTCTTTCGTTCCTGTATCTGGAAGTTCTTTGTCTGAATAGCTGGTTACCGTCTCCAAAAATGTGAACAGATTAGCTAGTTAAATCATTTAATTTGCCAATTATCTTCCTGATTATTCCTAACGTTATGGAAATATCCCTTGTATTCATTCGCTTCCCGTGTTTTAAACATTTGTGTGGGTAGGTGTGTATTCTGTTGTGAAAATGGATATGTCCTTGCTATTTGTAGACCTACTGTTAAAAACGTGGATGAATCCTGCCGTGAACTAGATTTTTAAAACCAGGTCATTGTTAAATCAACCACTGAACAATTATATTGATCTGCGTGGAGGTGGAAAAGAAGGTCAGGGTCCCTCGCTGCCTTGATGGGTCGATGTTTACATGTGCAGTTACACGGTCCGCCGCCAGGTGTCGGGTGGCCAGGGTGGCGGGAGAATGTCACGTGGCCGTATTCACACACGACAACCAGATGCTGTTTTGTTTTGTTTTAGCTTGTACTATAGTGCTATGAACGTTCTCACAAGCATTGAAGATTAGTATACGCGGGGCCTGCATGCTGAGGGCCTGCATGCTGGGGGGCCTACATCCTGAGGGCCTGCATGCTGGGGGCCTGCATGCTGGGAGCCTGCATGCTGGGGGCCTGCATGCTGGGGGCCTGCATGCTGGGAGCTTGCACGCTGAGGGCCTGCATGCTGGGAGCCTGCATGCTGAGGACCTGCATGTTGGGGGCCTGCATGCTGGGAGCCTGCATGCTGGGGGTCTGCATGCTGAGGGCCTGCATACTGGGGGCCTGCATGCTGAGGGCCTGCATGCTGGGGGCCTGCATCCTTGGGGGCCTGCATGCTGGATGGCCTGCATGCTGAGGGCCTGCATGCTGAGGGCCTGCATGCTGGACGCCTGCATGCTGGGGACCGTAGTCTAGAATAAATTATAATTCTCCCCAGAATACACATACAAGCATGACTAAATGATCTTGGGCATTAATAACCAGCTTCATGGACCTAGATCAAGAGAACCACTGACCTGCCCTAAACAGACGAAGATTAAATAATGGGCATGACTAAAGTCAATAAAATGGAAGAAAGTTTGACCAAAGGGGAAGTATAAGGAAGCTACTTACACAAAACAATGAATTTAATTCAAACACAAAACAATTTATTAAAAAATGTAAAAAGCAGATATGTAAATATTAGATTATAATGTACACAGTAGACCCGACCACATTGTGCGTGGCCGTGTCGACTACAAAATTCCCTGGTTGGGCTCCGGTTAGAGGCCTCCAGGATCTATAGCACTTGGTAGAGTTCTGGGGCCAGATTCACGAAGCAGTTACGCAAGTACTTACGAACCTGTACATCTTTTCTCAATCTTTGACGGCTTTATTTACAATTACTAAACAGTTAATGAACTCCGAAGCACCAGGAGGCTGTTTATAACAATAACAACAGTTGATGGGGAAGTTTTCATGCTTGTAAACTGTTTAATAAATGTAAACACAGCCGTCAAAGATTGAGAAAAGATGTATACGTTCGTAAGTACTTGCGTAACTGCTTCGTGAATCTAGCCCCAAGGTTGGTTGGCTGTTGTACCATCGTAGCCGAGTCGGTTAAGGCAGGTGTCTGGGAATCACTAGAATTCGGGTTCGAGTCCCTCTACTCCCTCAACATGATTTTCATGATATATCTCGCCATTGTGATCTCATTGCGATTATTAGAATTATTAACGTCGAAATAATCATTGATAAGCATTATAAATAATTAGTTTATAATAGCAAAATATAAATTATAATTGTTTCAAGATAATGTTCAAATTTATGTAAGTTACAATTATATATAATGACAATTGATCACTTCCCAAGGGTAATATAAATATATATTAAAAGTGGAAGTGCAAACTTCATTATATTCCGACCACTTATAATGACAGCCATCTGTCATCCATCTCAGCGATGGAGGAAGACGCTCTACGTCCTCAATTTCCCTACTCCCCCCCCCCCCCAAGTGTTCTCACAAACGCCAACAGAGGAAAATTCTAGACCTCAATCCAGATGTGAACATTCCAATGCATTATTGATGATGAATGTCGATAGTTATTTGGGCCAGTGGAGGGGGAGGTGGGTGGAGGGTGATGGTGAGGTGGGTGGAGGGCGATGGTGAGGTGGGCGGGGGTGATGGTGAGGTGGGTGATGGTGAGGTGGGCGGGTGGTGATGATGAGGTGGGTGAAGGGTGATGTGGGAGAGCATTAAGGAATTAAAAAGAGGGTGTAGAGGAGCCTGCCTCATCCAGGAGGGTGTAGAAGAGGCTCTCTCTCCCTCCTAAATGTCGACGTGATTCAAAATGGAAATTTATTTTCCAATTAATTATGGAATTTTGTTTACCAAAACAGCAAGTTAAGGGTCCTCTGGTAGGTTAGGAGAGCAGGATGTTTCCCCTAAGGTTTCAAAACATCATGAAATCCGTTATTTGAAAGTTTCCTCTCCTAACGTAACCGAGAAAGCCGGAGGACTCAAAACAGAAAACGGGACAGTACGTCACTTTCGTGAGCCGATTTCAATGTGAATTACGTCGGTTTTTAGCCAGAGTGACGCATACGAGCGAGAAGCGACGTAATTTGTAAGAGGACAGGTGTAGGCCCGTCTTTCCCGGGGGGGTTGTAGAAGAGTATTAGCTTGCTCAAGTCACGTAATATTAAGCTTATTCTCACCACGTAATATTAATCTTTACCCCTTACAAATTTCGTCGCTTTCCCCTCGTAAGCGCCACTCTTGCTAAAAAAAGGATGTAATTGAAAATGGAATTAGTTCACGAAAGTGACGTACTGTTACGTTTTCTGTTTTGGGTTCTCTGGCTTAGTCTATTAGGTTAGGAGAGGAAACATTCACTTAACGGTTTTCATGACGTTTTGAAACCTTAGGAGAACTTCCTGCCCTCCTAACCTACCAGAGGACCCTTACCTTGCTGTTTTGGAAAAAAACAAATAAAAAAATTATTTTCAATTATCTTTCATTTTCAAATTACGGCTTTTTTTGGCCGTAGTGAATACGAGCAAAAAGCGAGGTAATGTGTAAGAGGACGGGTTGGGGGTGACTAAAGTTGGTGATCGCACCTTATCTGAGATCACTTGCCACCTGCCCCTGGCCCTCACTCCCGCCACCTGCCCCTGGCCCTCACTCCCGCCAGGTGCCTCTGGCCCTCACTCCCGCCACCTGCCCCTGGCCCTCACTCCCGCCACCTGCCCCTGGCCCTCACTCCCGCCAGGTGCCTCTGGCCCTCACTCCCGCCACCTGCCCCTGGCCCTCACTCCCGCCAGGTGCCTCTGGCCCTCACTCCCGCCAGGTGCCTCTACACTGTTACTGTCAAAAGACACTATTTATGGGCTGTTCCTTCAGCTTTCTCTTGTTATCAGTGTGATTGTCAGACATTCATTATTGTGCACTTCCCCACTGCCGTCTTGCTTCTTTACCCTTCCCGAGAGGGAGAGCCGGTCGGCCGAGCGGACAGCACACTGGACTTGTGATCCTATTGTCCCGGGTTCGATCCCAGGCGCCGGCGAGAAACAATGGGCAGAGTTTCTTTCACCCTATGCCCCTGTTACCTAACAGTAAAATAGGTACCTGGGTGTTAGTCAGCTGTCACGGGCTGCTTCCTAGGGGTGGAGGCCTGGTCGAGGACCGGGCCGCGGGGACACTAAAGCCCCGAAATCATCTCAAGATAACCTCAAGATATTCCCAAATTGCAAAAAATCGCTGGAGCACGCGCATACGTTTGTGCTCCAGCGCTGGCGGCCTGACAGCTAAGTGGACAGCGCTTGGGATTCGTAGTCCTAAGGGTCCCGGTTCGATCCCTGGTAGAGGCGGAAACAAATGGGCCGAGTTTCTTTTACCCTGATGCACTTGTTCACTTAGCAGTAAATAGGTAAATAGGTTAGACAGCTGCTACACGACAGTCTCACGGAGAGTGAGACTGACAGGTGAGGCGCTTCACCTGTCCTGTTGGACAGTTGGCTTCTGGCAAGTTGATCATCATACCTCCTGGTGGGAGGCTCCTTGGTTACTATTGGCTGTCAAGTGCACTCCGACTCAGAGTGACGGTTGTGCCCACACACAGGACAGAGAGAGACAGTACTGGAGCAGCGGAGGACTATAAGGGATTCGTGGGAACGTTACGGAACATGTATTAATGTAATTACAGATGTTATGATTGTAATTGCAAATGTTATTAATGGTTAGTGACTGTGATTGCAAGTGTCATCAGTGATTAAGGTGAACAGTAGCCAACACATTAGAGATAATTACTGCAAATGTAACCAAAAAGTTGCTCCCAAAATGCAAATCTCTCATCTGAATTTCCATATCAATATCCAAGTACACATTTTTCTTATTAGCACACATGCGTACATGTGCATGTATGCATCAACCCTGGTCTATATGGATGGTTACATAGTTTGAGTCAAGAATATTTGACTCTTGATCCTGAAAGAAAAGTGCCCATCACGCAGGACGGTTAGTCATACAGGATCATGTGACCAGAGTACCAGCCAACATTGGATGTATCAGGAGCACATCCTCAACAACACGTGAGTGGATATGAAGTAAGTGCAAAGTTCCAGGCACTTCATATTGGTAAGGCTGAAGGGCCTAGTGTCTGGAGGTTCAGTAAGTATCTTCTTGAAGTTATCTTGAGATGATTTCGGGGCTTTTTAGTGTCCCCGCGGCCCGGTCCTCGACCAGGCCTCCACCCCCAGGAAGCAGCCCGTGACAGCTGACTAACACCCCCAGGTACCTATTTTACTGCTAGGTAACAGGGGCATAGGGTGAAAGAAACTCTTCCCATCGTTTCTCACCGGCGCCTGGGATCGAACCCAGGACCACAGGATCACAAGCCCAGCGTGCTGTCCGCTCGGCCGACCGGCTCCCTACTGTAAGTACTGTAAGTACTGTAAGATCACGACCCAGTTCCTGCTCTAATGTTTAAACAAGTGCTAAAGGCTGTGGACTCCTACCTTGAGGTTACCTTGAGGTGCTTCCGGGGTTTAGCGTCCCCGCGGCCCGGTCGTCGACCAGGCCCCCTACCAGAGGCCTGGTCGACCAGACTCGGGGCAGAACATTTCGTATCCACCGACTTCGCATTGAAAAGTCTTCAAGAGGAACAGGGAGACCAACCCCGACCCACCTATAACACTCCTCTTACAATCGCCATTAATCCTGCAAAGTTTAAAAAGACTATCCCCAAGCATCTGGTCCCTCATCCTTGGATATAAACACAGAGCCGGTGGCTGACTGGACAGCACGCTGGACGCGTGATCCTGTGGTCGCGTGTTCGATTCCCGGCGCCGGGGAGAAACAATGGGCAGAGTTTCTTTCACCCTGATGCTCCTGTTACCTAGCAGTAAAATAGGTACCTGGGAGTTAGTCAGCTGTCACAGGCAGCTTCCTGGTGTGTGTGTGTGTGGTGTGGAGAAAAAAATAGTAGTTAGTAACAGTTGATTGACAGTTGAGAGGCGGGCCGAAAGAGCAGAGCTCAACCCCCGCAAGCACAACTAGGTGAATACAACTAGGTGAATACAACTAGGCGAATACAACTAGGCGAATACAACTAGGCGAATACAAATAGGTGAACACAGACATTCTATCACACAGATATAGATAACACTGGAAGCGAGCCCATTATAAACATTCAGGCACGCATCCCTGATAACGCTGTGAATCACAGAAGGGCCACCAACACGACGACACATTCCCTGCCCCATTTTAGACGACAATTACACTGACCCTCATGTGTCCAGGGTCAACACGACCACCAGGGCTGACCCTGAGAGAGGCAACAGCAGGCCGGGGGGTTACCTCTCCACGGCCTGAAATCTATATTTTGACCCCAATTCGTCAGACGTTGAGGTCATGGTCACCAGAAATATCTGACCCTTCACGAAGCTGTAAATTGAATCTGGCGGCCCTGGGTGACCTCAGGACATTGTGAGGATATTTTTTTGTTTAGGAGTGATTCTCTGTTGAAAGAATATCAGGAGATCTCTATGGCAACACCTGCTCTCTCCAAGCAAATATTTTATGTTGATACATGTCTGAACCTCGACCACCAGTATATTGTTATATGCGACCCCCGACCACCAGTATATTGTTATATACGACCCCCGACCACCAGTATATTGTTATATGCGACCCCCGACCACCAGTATACTGTTATATGCGACCCCCGACCACCAGTATACTGTTATATGCGACCCCCGACCACCAGTATATTGTTATATGCGACCCCCGACCACCAGTATACTGTTATATGCGACCCCCGACCACCAGTATACTGTTATATGCGACCCCCGACCACCAGTATATTGTTATATGCGACCCCCGACCACCAGTATACTGTTATATGCTACCCCCGACCACCAGTATACTGTTATATGCGACCCCCGACCACCAGTATATTGTTATATGCGACCCCCGACCACCAGTATACTGTTATATGCGACCCCCGACCACCAGTATATTGTTATATACGACCCCCGACCACCAGTATACTGTTATATGCGACCCCCGACCACCAGTATACTGTTATATGCGACCCCCGACCACCAGTATACTGTTATATGCGACCCCCGACCACCAGTATATTATTATATACGACCCCCCGACCACCAGTATATTGTTATATGCGACCCCCGACCACCAGTATATTGTTATATACGACCCCCGACCACCAGTATATTGTTATATGCGACCCCCGACCACCAGTATATTGTTATATGCGACCCCCGACCACCAGTATATTGTTATATGCGACCCCCGACCACCAGTATATTGTTATATGCGACCCCCGACCACCAGTATATTGTTATATGCGACCCCCGACCACCAGTATATTGTTATATGCGACCCCCCGACCACCAGTATATTGTTATATGCGACCCCCGACCACCAGTATACTGTTATATGCGACCCCCGACCACCAGTATACTGTTATATGCGACCCCCGACCACCAGTATATTATTATACGATCCACGACAACAATTATATTACTATATACCACCAAAGTAAACCAGTATATTACAAATTATGCTGTGATCGGGGTCATAATATATATATATATATATATATATATATATATATATATATATATGTCGTACCTAGTAGCCAGAACGCACTTCTCAGCCTACTATGCAAGGCCCGATTTGCCTAATAATCCAAGTTTTCATGAATTAATGTATTTTCGTCTACCTAACCTACCTAACCTAACCTAACCTAACTTTTTCGGCTACCTAACCTAACCTATAAAGATAGGTTAGGTTAGGTTAGGTAGGGTTGGTTAGGTTCGGTCATATATCTACGTTAATTTTAACTCCAATAAAAAAAATTTACCTCATACATAATGAAATGGGTAGCTTTATCATTTCATAAGAAAAATATTAGAGAAAATATATTAATTCAGGAAAATTTGGCTTATTTGGCAAATCGGGCCTTGCATAGTAGGCTGAGAAGTGGGTTCTGGCTACTAGGTACGACATATATATATATATATATATATATATATATATATATATATATATATATATATATATATATATATATATATATATATATATATATATATATATATTAATGTAATGATGGTCGTTGGTTGTATATCGTTATATCCTGGTCTCCGGGGTCGTACAGTAATATACTTGCGGTTGGTGCTCACATACATTAATATACTAGTGTTTGGGGTGGTATGTAGTAATATACGGCCTACACATTATGTAGCTACCATACCTATAGTATAAAGAAAGAATGTCTCTGGCTCTCGGTAATTGGAGGCCAGACTAACCGAAATTAGTATGGGAAATGGCGTGTGGGGTACGGGACTGGTGTAGGCTGGTCAGGGTAGGCCTAAATTATATGCTTTAAGAATATAACGTGTAGCCCAACACCCACCAGCGATATTCGTAAAGTCTTAAACGGCTCTGGGATGAAATCGGGGATGAGATGTCCGTAGAGTGTGAAGTTCTCCATTTCAATTTCTTAATACTGTACATGTAATGTATTGAGAGAAGGGAAAGAGGGCGGAAGCCGGATGTTGGGGCGTTCTTAATAATGTTTTTTTTCTGAGAGAAGAGGGAGATGGGGAGATGGGTGGGGTCCCCAAGGGGTGAGGGGAGAGGATGGGAGGAGGGACGAGGGGGGGGAGCACATGGGGATGCAGATGAAAATGTCATGGGAGGTGATGGGATGAAAAGGGTGGAATTCGGGATGGGAGGAGAGACACGCTATCCCAGGCACCACTGTGTAACCCCCCCCCCCCCCCCCCCTTGAGTCCTAACCACCTTGATGGGATGGAGAGGGCCAGGATGTGGGTGTTCTTCATGGGATGGAGAGGGCAGAATGTGGGTGTTCTTCATGGGATGGAGAGGGCAGAATGTGGGTGTTCTTGGTGGGATGGAGAGGGGCAGGATGTGGGTGTTCTTGATGGGATGGAGAGGGGCAGGATGTGGGTGTTCTTGGTGGGATGGAGAGGGGCAGGATGTGGGTGTTCTTGATGGGATGGAGAGGGGCAGGATGTGAGTGTTCTTGGTGGGATGGAGAGGGGCAGGATGTGGGTGTTCTTGATGGGATGGAGAGGCAGGATGTGGGTGTTCTTGGTGGGATGGAGAGGGCAGGATGACGGTGTCCTTGGGGTTGGGAATATTGTGAGCTATATAGCTAAGATATTTCCTGGAATAGGAACGTAACCAGTATTGACCCTGGTATGTGACGCACCCATAATGTACAGCGAGGTAGGCAGGACTGGTGGGCTAAACATAGGCCTGCAATAGACCTAGGTACATGCAAGAAACCGTGACTTTTGTATTGTTGTTGTATACCGCCTGTAGGCCTATACTTCATACCTAAGGTGAACTTGCAATGTTCTCACGAATGATATTAAAGTTGCTTGAATATTTTTGTCATAATAAAATGTTGATAAATATCCTCGTATACATTCAGGACCTCTGATCTGCTTTATATTAATTACACATAAAAATCCGTAATATTTATATGTAATATGTACATTATGTCATCAAGACACACTCCTGTTCCCCAGTATCACAAGAAAAATGGGAAGAATATATCTCTTACCTCCTCCATACACCAGGATGAAATACAGTAGTTTCCCCTCCTGCTGCTGCTGCTTCCGTGTCCCAGCGTCCGAGCAGCCTGCGTGCCTCACATTGTTACCCAAGAACCATTATCATGTCTTTCATTTCACTTCAATTACGTTCTCTAGGCTGCTTATTCCTCCATAAATCCGATAGATAAGCCTTAGTCTAACTTATCTGCACATCGTTCCTTCCAGCTCGTGTAGTTATGGGATAACTTGACTTGTTTACGTTAAGCGACAGACACACGCCACGGCACCGTAGAAGTGAATCATTTGGCCATTGCAGATGCGTAACCCGGGGCGACTACGGAACGCAATTATTAACGAGCCATAGCAGTGTCCGTAGAGGCAGCGGCTATGTCACACCCTCTCAGGGAAACAGGCGGCACAGCACTGAACGGTTGTGGCAGGTGGAGTGTGGTAGAGCGAGGAGAGGTTGCACCGCCTCCTTCAGCGGTGTTGAGTGATATGTGCGGCTATTCGCGTTTCCATGGCACGCGTTGAGCCGACATGATCACCGCCACATGGCAACCTGGTTTTCTTGTGTCACCAACAGAAAACGAGCACATGTGAAAGGTGCATCAAAGAAAGTGGTGCCAGGTGATGAGTCACCAGAGAAAATGGGCATTTTCTGAGTAACGTTGGTAATCGATATTATAATGTTTTCAGGTGGTGGGCGAGGGGAGTACTAGGCTATCCTGCCGCTGGTCACAGCTGCGTAGTATTGCCTAACATTTTATTCACAGTGAAGCACTGTAGAGTTTATATTTTTGCCTTCAGAAACCCCTAAATAACACACAGGAATACAGAGGACTGAGCGCACTTAAGGGCGATGTGAAGTACCTTGTGATGACCGTACACAATCACAGGGGAAATTAATGTTCAATTTCTCAGGAATAATTCCTTACCTTATCTTTGTTGCCAACATTATGTAAATTATATATTCTCGCCAGTGTGTGTATGATAAGAGGATTACACAGAGTATAAAGGAATGTCAAATGAACTTGTTTAATCCGTTAACAGCACAAATCACAGTAATATTAGACTACAGCACCTCTGATGGACGACACTGTTAGGATGGTTCACAGCAATAAAGAAATGTGTTCCTTAATTCAGTCTTCATCTCAGCCGGCAAAACACAAACTTAAGCCTCTCATGATCACAAAATTTCTTCAAATGCTCCAAATGCGTGTATTCATTGATACACACGAATATTGGAATATACTCTTTTGCTCTGACAAGAGTTTGCTATTTCAGGCTGATAGAGCAGCCTCGCATTTCATGTTCTCCCTGATTCCATGTATAACTAACCATCCTGTGAAATGGGGTTATTAGATGAATTTATAACTAGTTACTGATCTACACTCTGTAACATTTCTCATAGAAAAGGGTAGCAGCTCATTACCGTGCATTCTTAAGCTTAGCAATAAAAAGTAGATAATCGATTCCATGGGCCTATTGCCGTATGGGGGAAAAACACCTATTGTCTGACCTATGTTGCTTGTAGCTTAATTGAAACTGTTGTTCCTTATGTGAGTTACATTAGACCTTTTAACGAAATGGTTTGGATTAATGTCTTCCAATTTGTTCACAGGTTTATAGGTAAATATATTAATTTATTTGCCTTTGACATTGACACAGACTTAAATGGCGTTAATGAAATTAGGTGCGGTTTTGCCGGACATTCACTTTTGAAATTTGCATTATGCTAAATCTAAATTTAATTGACACCGTCTTTTACTACGCTGCATAATTTTTATATATAATCTTCTATAATTATTTTATTTTAGAGCGCCTCCTCGATTCATTTGTGTCATAATTCACTTATCAAATTAAGTCGATAGGCTTCAAGGTCCAACGCATCGCGCACTGTAATGTACCATACATTCTTCGGGGGAGACACAAGATTAATTTTTCATAAACCAGATAGGCTTTGTGCTCCGATGGGAGCGCAACAGAATTTATATAAATTTGTCCTCAACTGGAAATAATATTAATATCACTTGAACATAATTGCAATTCAATTTTTTTCTTTATTATGCACCCCATACCCATCCCGTAGGCGGTGGTGTTATGGATTACAGAGGCACATAATCGGTTCAGGAACTGAACCCTCTGGTTCGTTTAGCTAAGCAAATAACAATCTTTTGACGCTAGTTACAAAATTATTAATGTTATATATACATGTATATACATGTATGCATATTTATGTTTTGTTTTTCATTTATTTCAGATGTCTTATAAAGTAGTTATTACAGTCGTAAATTTCAAATTGCATATACTATTCACAAGTGGTAAAAGGGATATGAAAACACTGTAACATTTGTACTGTCTTTTATTTGGAACACAAGACTAGGCAAAACTGTATTACTAATGTTAGTGGAAGCTGCCATGTGAGGAGGGGATGTTTATCTAGACTATATATCACATTTCAAACCTCAGGTGAGGCTATTCATGACACATTAACGTTAAACCTGTGCATTACATAGCATTACTAAGGTAATAGAAAAATTTAATTTTTAAGCCAAATATAGTATTAATAATGTTATTACATTGATATTAAAACGATATAACAAATTCATATACAGTTAATCTAGAGTCTACATGGCACATAGCTAAGTTGCATAATATCAATAGATTAACATTTTTGTACATCATGCGAAAACATATGTATCAGTCAGCAGAATATATTCCCTGAATTATATAAAATATACAAAGTATAGAAAATAGAATTCAATACAAAATGTACTCCAAAATGCATATAAGCCAACGTGTTATTTGGTACTTTACTTACAGCCTAACAGACAGTGACACATAAAGCTTAATGGGTGTGGCCAGCATCATAGATCACAGCCGCACAAGTACTATACTAATTGGAACATTACTGAACAATAAATATATTTTCCCTCCAATTTTCAGTACTATTTTCATTATACAAGAGTTGTAACTTAAAAATAACAACAACATTGCTTGTTATTAGGACTAGCTTCATATATAATATGAATACATAAATAAGAAATTAAGATGCACTTTCAAAATAATTAAATATGAAAAGAATTAATTAAATCCTTGTAAAAACTAAAAAAATACGTGTACTTGGTGGGCGCTGACTGTGCCGAGATGCTTCTAAAAACACCCACATGAAAATATTTTGTTCGCTGAGTTCCCCATGTGTGATCGGCGACGACACAGAAGTGTGAATGAGGAGGGAGGCTCTCTGTATGAAACAATGGTCACCACTACAACTCCTCCACAACCCTATCACTATTATTCTTGGGTTTCTCCACCGTGGTTTGGTATTGGGCTTAAACCCTATCAGCCACTGTCATGGAGAGTTATTAAGGCCACCACAACAGCTTACTGACCAACCAGCAAGTATACATAGTCCAGAAGGAAACTTACGGTATATACACCGAGAATTAAGTGGGCTACGTCGCCGACACACAACCAAGGGTCTTGCCCCTCCTGGGGTTCAATTTCCCCGGGCAGGACATAGACGTTTGGCCACATTTCCTTTATCTGATGTGTCTACTCACCTAGCAAGCAATAGGTATTCAGGATTTACACAATTCTTATGGGTTGCATCCTAGAGGTCAGTAGTACTAACTGGCCAATGGAGACCTCGATAAGCGTAATTACAGAGTTCCGAAAATATAAGATACCCGGCAGACATTAGAGATAAAACTACGATTACATCATGGCAACGAAAAACAACTCAAGAGCTGCAGGAAATCTCTAACTTCGTAACATATTTTTGCACATAATCAATGTAAAAAATCTGACATTAACATTCTGAGCCGATTTGTACAGAACCAATTATGTAAGTTACTTAAAGTGCCAAAGTAATTAATTTGAATAGATGAAATGTAAACTTATTTAATACAGAAGAGTTGTCATAATTAGCTTTATATATATAATGACTGCTATTATTTAATGATTTGACTCCTATGTGTGCCTAGTATTTATATTTGTTGTCATTTGAAAATTAATTTGTAGTGGTGTGTTATATATTTCAATTTATGATAATTCTAAACAAAAAAAATGTTTTAATTATTCTACCATCATCACAAACACCTTTGTTGTATGTTTACCCGAAGGTGTTGCCTTGGTAATATTAACCTACTAACATTATTTAACATCTTGTGTGCTTTCCCCGATACACAATCACATTAGCAAAATTATAACATACAAAGATAAATTCATAGTTATGATAATATTTGGGCTTGTGGCATAACTTACACAGGAGGTTATTCATGGCTTTAAATTTAGATAAATGTAAAAAAAATATATATGTAATATATATACCCCCGGTATATATATATGTATATAATGTGGAGCTCTAAGCGTAGCCTACACAGGTATAATCCCCTCACATTATAATTTGCACAGATGGATAGTGGTCAAAAATAACTTTAAAATGGAATGACAATCAGAAAAGATCCACGGGAAAAATATCCAATGTAACATTTACAAATATATGCTCATTTTTATTATATACACAAATTAGTAACGTTTCCATATGACTAGATTACACAATATAGATATACACAATTATTTGTATGTGACGAATGATTATTAAGTCATTCAGTTTGTGTGAGGAAATGACGTGCATTAAATATGGTAAATGGTGATGAAGGAAATTTAAAAGGTGATGGTGACAACAGACATGTGCATATGGTTAGGGTGACTGATAGACATGCCCGTATAGTTATGGTGACTGCAGATAGTTATGGTGACTGCAAATATATACGTAAGGTGAGTTACTGACAAGCATGTCAGTTTGGTGATGGTGATTGAGATGAGTCATATGACAGTGATTTACGGACATTCCGTATGGTGAGGGCGACGGACAGACATATCGACGGTATATAGTGACTGTGACTGACTGACAATGTCCATATGATTGATACTCAGTTGTGAGTGACTGAGGACATGACTGAGGACATGATAGGTGAACTTGAAAGAAGAGTGTAACCAGAAACACGACCCCCGAGGAGTGTTGCACGATAACTCATTTTAGTTCTTTAAACTAACCACAACTGATAATAATAATGACAACAGTAATAACAAATATGATAATAATTAGCTAACTTTTTAATCTGAACTAATATGCTGTCGTTTAAAGTTTTTTCTAAAGACTCTGGATATAATTTATTTTCCTTAGGTCTCGGTCATGTATTTATATATAAAGTGGGCCATGAGAAGACAAGTTTAAAAACACTGACGTATGGCCCGACATATACGGCGCACCACACACGTATCAACGCCTGTAGCGAGCAGTTAGCATCACAACAATAACTATCGCCAAGGCCACCATAAGAGCAACATCCCATTCAGGAAAGTACGAAAGAAAACTTGAGAATAAATTACGCCGTCTTGAGAGTTTGGCGGGGAACCAGTCAACAGAGTACAGGTCGAGGCCGATCGTGGCATTAATAGCAAGTATGGCGTCCATCCTGAAGAGTGCCAGGCTTACGGGAACAAGTGCATCTTCAGGACTGGCCTCGAGGGCTGCCTGGTATAACATCCTCGCCTTGGTGATGTTCTGGAAAGTCCCTTCACCCCACTCCTTCATGTTGGCCATGTTAAAGAGGGCTTCAGCGCTGCCCAACTTGGCACCATCACCGTAGTGCTTAGCTGCTGCCACAACGTCCCGTGGCACTCCCTCGCCATAGTAGTACATGTCACCAAGGCGCAGGTGCCCCGCGGCTACCCCGGCATCTGCCGCACGGCGCCACACCTTAAGTGCTTCACTGCGGGCCGCTTCCTGGCTACTGTATACATCCACCACCCCGGAGTCCAGGAGACGACCCGCATTGACATGTGCTGACGTGTAGCCCAGATCTGAGAGCAACAAGTACTTGAGCAGCGCTGAGGAGTAACGTCCTCCTCTGTAGTCGTCGTAGGCAGCTTCCTGCAGATACTGCCAGCTTCCGGAGAGAGCGGTCATCCTGTAGAACGGAAGAGCTTCACGGCATAGGTTCTCTGCCACAGCCGAAGTGCTCTCCGGGATAACGGTGGTGGAGGCAGCCTTGTTCATCTTCTGCCAGTAGTTCTCAGCCACTCTGAAGGCTGAGGGCACGTGACCGAACGTGGCGGACACCTCCCACATCATCATGGCTTCCTCCAGTGACCCAGAGCTATCGGGGTCCTCGTACACTCTGCCAAGCAAATAGAAGGCTTCCACACTACCCGTTTTGATGCCTTGTTGCAGATGTTTTTTGGCTTTTGCTAAATTTTTGGGCACATCTCCGAACCCTTGTAGGAAAAGAAGACCTAAATATGTGTGTGCGGTCTTGTCACCGAGGGAGAGTGCCATCTGGAGCAGGTCGAGTGTGTCATCTCTGTCTGGGGGGACCGTTTTGTGAAGGTGCATAGCGGCCAGCATTACCATGGCCGTGGTGCTGTTGGTCTCGGCAGCCTGCCGCAAATACTCTGCGGCACGCACGGGATCATACCCAATGTCGGGCACGCCCTTGTACAAGATGATGGCGGCTCTAAGGGCCGCCTCGGCGTCGCCGTTCATGGCCGAATACTCCAGGTATTGAAACTCGTCGAGAGAGGGCATCTGGTAGAAAGAGGCCATTGTGTCGTCCTCAGCCCATACGTATCTGGGCGGATTACGACCCTTGGCCTCCTCGCTGGCAGTGGGGGCGACCGTAGAGGCAGCTCGTCGCAGGTACTGAAGGGCAGCATGACAGTCGCCACCACTCCAATAGTGTCCGCCCACCATAATTTGCGCCAGCGGGTCCTTGTTCATGGCCGCCACCATGTAGTGTGACACAGCCTGACTCTGGCGCTCCTCCTGCGTGAGGGAGGTGCCAGTCAGGTTGTGGGAGAGGAGGATGGCCTGCGTGGTGTGGGCCCGAGCCCCCCCAACGCTCACTAGGCTGCTCGACGACGACGCAGCGCCAGCGATGTCCTGGGTCACACCTATTCCCAGGAGAAGAGCTAGGGTCAGGTCACTCTTGGCGTCCAGGTTTCCTTGGCTGGCGGCCTGCTGCAGCAGCTCCACGCCCCACGCCGCCTCCTGCTGGTGAAACAAGGCATCGACAGCCTTTTCTCTTTGCTGCCGCCATTCTGCAACTTCCCCACTTTGCACTCCAATCACAAGCACTATTGCACAAATATTCAGTCTCGCCAACATTTTCTCGCACGTTTGCAGTCCATCCACGATATAAATTACGATCGAAATTATATATAGGCCTAGCCTACAGCAATGTTCACTGTCTCCTCTCCGTATAGTTACAACTGGTCTAGCATGTCGATATAAACTGAAGTGGACGTTCAACGGCGGCGATATATATCAGCCAAGATCTAAGGCGACGTGTCACTATGCGATAAGGCCATCAAGAGTCGACTGACGCAACAAGCAGCAGAGAAGCTGAGAGAGGGCAGCAGAGATGCTCTCAACTGACGTGTCCTTACCGCTCACTAGAAAACGGGTCTGACATTTACAACTTTTAATGGTAGACACTAGTAAAAGAGGAAATGTTAACACTGAGGTGTCCATCATATTCTTGTAAGTTATGAAACCATATTGATCATATATATTGAATTGATTGTCTATTGGAGCTCATTGTTTGTTCCCTACTTGATTATTTAATAAATTGTATTTTGTTTACAAATATCTTGTGGGATGAAAGGAGAGCCTTTTTTTTTAGGAAATCCTCTACCCTCTTTATTAAGTATTATACATGGTTTTGTAGTCAAGTTTTGTGTTAGTTAATATAACTATTTGGTATTCGTATTTTGAAAGAAACTAATATTATAAATTAATGTGACTAATTACAGATACATATCTATATATAATCTTATATTTGCTGAAATTCATTTTTTTCTAAGAACATTTTTAAAACTTTAAGAATTATCTTAAATTATTTTGAAAGAACGAACAACATTAAAACTGTTCAAATCCACCATGCTGTTCTCCACTCATCATGTAGAAAGTTTCATCATGATTTAGAACGGGGCAGAGTCCATGAACGCTACACGTCAGTTTAAAGTCCATGTCATCATCAGCCACATGGAGATGTATTCACCATCACTAGAGCTAAAAAGCAAAATATATAATTCAAATTTAAGTGTAGCTTAGTTAAAATGTAGTCTAGGCCACAGCAAAATTTATTACTGCAGATAATTATAGTTAAGTGTTTGATTGGCTGGTAAAAAAATAAATAAATAGTGTATTACGGGGGTATTATTTGATGGTGGCTTGGACGAGGTGAGGAGCCCATCACAACAACAGCTGTTCCAGACGTCAACTCAGGAGGCGTCTCTATCACCAAGCAACATGAATGTTAGTTAAATATTTGTACTGCAACAACGTTTACTATTGACGTTGCTGCATTTAGTAGTCTATATATTACTTGAGATAAATATACCATAGGTGCGAGGCGTGGAATATAATGTATGTGTTGTTCCTGTCACATGTTGTGTTAATTGTTATTAGTAATAAATTATTATTGTGTTGTGAAGTGATGGACTAGTGGGTATGAAGACTAGTTACTCACTCACTCACTCACCCTCAGAAAGCAGCCCGTAACAGCTGTCTAACTCCCAGGTACCCTTTACTGCTAGGTAACAGGGGCATCAGGGTGAAAGAAACTGCCCATTTTGTTTCTGCCATCACCGGGGATCAACCCGGACTGGAGAATTACAAGTCCAGAGTGCTGTCCACTAAGCTGTCAGGTCCCATGTTTATGCTAGGCGAGGTTGTGTATGCTAGGCGAGGTTGAGTACACTAGGTGAGGGTAGGGAAGGATGACTTTGGTTATTTGGGGTCAAGTGCAAAGTTAGGAAAAGTGAGACGTGGTGTGAAAGCAACCAGCTCAGTGTGGGGTTGCAAACTAGACCACATTAGAAAAATATATATTTTATTTCTTGATGTTCAAGAATTGTCTGTATAATGAAACTTTATCCAACCTAAGGATTGTATATTTGATTTAGACCTCTTTGGGGGAATCACACTATGTATTTGAGTTCAGGACACTGTAACCTGAAGTGTAAAAGCAAGTTGGTGATATATTTTTTATCATACAAACATATACATGTACAGTACTGTAATGCAGTGCTGCTTGTGCCAGTCTTCATAATCTTTTAAGTTAATGAATAATTAATTATTCATATGAAACTAATTACTCCTACCAGGAATCTACCAGAAATTAATATTAAATAAATTATTGGTAATCTATAATTTGATTGCTGGGGAATTTATTAGCATTTTACATTAACAAGATCTATTTTATGAAAAAATTTCCAAGTACAATACTGTAAATACAAATACAGTACAGTATATTTAAGTAAGTTAACACAATACCTATCCTAATTTCATTGTTAACAAAGAAATTTGACATGAGAGCTATTATTTCTTCAATATTCATTAATATTCAAATAAATGCAGAGTTTAGCAAGGCAAGTTTTCTACAATTAAACAAAATCTCATTTATGTGTATGTATAAAATAAAAAAAATTATATACATACACATAAATGAGATTTTGTTTAATTATAGAAAAGTTGTCTTGCTAAATTCTGCATTTATTTTATCTTGTTGTACATAACCTGGGTTGTAAAATTCTATGTCGGGTTTACTGATACAGTATGTATAGAAATATGAATTAGTTAGTAACGGTAGTTTGCATGCTATGCAAGTGTAATGATATTTTTGTCTTGCTTTATATAAAGATATTTGCACAACTTTTGCAAAGCAATCAAACTGGTACTACAGTATTTAATTATGATATTATTCAGTGTTGCTAAACCGAGTTTTGTAAGCTGGAGTTTATTTTATTTATGGATCGGATACTATATGCTGCTGTTTAGTTTCACTTTCTCAACAAAAGCTTGGGTTAAAAAATTTATGAAAATACTGGATATAATTTATTTAATAAATTTTTGAAAAAAAGAAATACTGTACTATATAGGTAACTTTAAGGTGATAGTTGGTCCATAAGAAGGTAATGAAATATTCTAGAGTCTATTGAGTTTTATACAAGTGCCTCCTGAGTGAAGGACAGGCTGGCTAAGACCTCAGGTGACTTAGGCTGCCATTTTGTAGCAAGCAGGTGCATCACAGTCAGGGTATTTACCTTGCAGCTGTGATCATTGGGTTTGTTGCACTTATTTTTTTCTGATGGGGTTTCCCTGGTTGATTTCTAAGACCCTCCACTTCCTCTCACTTTGTAAAGTGAACCAGATTTAAAAATTGAACCAGAACCAGTTCTACAGCTCCATCTGCAGAGAACAATGTAGGAAAAATACTAAATTGAGAGTAAACTTTATTGAAAATTATACTTTGCCTAGAAGGTCTTAATAAACCATTACAGGCCATCAGTGATTTTTTTTTTTTAAATTACACATTTTATACACAATTATTAAAAGTGTATAGATACAGAAATCTAATGGGCAATTTTTTATTTGATGATAATTATGAGGAGAAATATATGTAGTAGTCTAGCCTTTATGTACAGGCTAGACTGTACATTTATGAATGGACAAGCAAAAGAGTTCATTCAGTTAAAAGTACATACGAACAAGATGAGTTACAAACATAATGTTGGATTTCTAAATAGAGCTAGTACATACTATGCTTAAGGGTTAAAGCCACTAATACATACAGCGTTTCGGCCAAGATGTGGGAAAAACGCTTAGACCAAAACTTGAAACTAATTGAGATCAAAGGAATTGAAAAAAGGGAAAATAGAATGATGATAAAAGCTTGGTACATGTTGGATTTAACAGCAAAAGTAATTTTAACTAAATGAACAGAAGACTACAATTTTCTTCAAGTTTATACATAGCAGATAACAGCAATTATACAAGTTGGTCAATGATCAGTATTGTTTGAAAATAGCAAGACATAAGTTGACATTTAGGGGCTAAGGTAGGTTACATGGAGTTTACTAGATAGTTCTTGGTTTTTCTCTTAAACTTGTTGAGAGAGGAACAGTCTTTGATGTGATTGGGAAGGTCATTCCACATTGCGGGTCCTTTGCAAAGCATTTCTCTGGCAGATCATTAATCATTATCATTAATGGCAGTTCCTCCCTTGCTGTCCATTTAAAATTATTTATTAAACTGTACTTTCCTTGTCTTTAAATATAAAGCTGATGACCTTTGTAGTATTTCTATAAATACTGTACCACTGTGGCTAGGATTTGATATGTACAGCAAAATGTTGATTCACAGTATTTACATAACTTAAGAAGTTACTGTGATGGTAAGGTGGTGATAACCAGCAAGCTTTCTGTAAGGTAGTGCTATATGGTTTATATCATTACAGGAACAAAACATCCCAATCGATATTCATGTTGGCAAATTAGTGGACTGGTTAATTTCCCGTCGACATGTGAAGCGTGAGTGGCCAGAGGACGTGCGGGTGATCCGAGAGAAAATCAACAATGCTATCCAGGATATGCCTGAACATCCAGAGATAACTCGTCTACTTTCCGGAACATGTTAGTTCGCATGTTCTCATTTTGTTATCACCATAATTAAGTTTGCCATACAGTACTCTAATGTAATTTAAGATTAATATATATAGCTATAAATTGTGTATTTTATTGTATTGGCCTCCCCCCTTCCCCCTCCTGGGGAGGGGAGGAGCTGCGCAGACATGCAGTGTGGCTCGTGTGACGTCATGCTCATTTGTTAGTTTTCATTTGGAGAGTTCTGTCCACTCGTTTGTCTTTCATCGTTTTAACCAGAATAGGAGTTTGTTTTGAGGCACTTCCCTTTCTGGGTGCCTGGGCTGGTCAGTGGCAGACATAGAATACTCCAAATCCAATGTGCATTTCTATAGGCCATTGCTCCTCGTGCCTCTCTGAGGGGACCAGGTTCTGTATCGTGGTCCCCGTTAGGCCTAGAACTCTATACACACTGGCTGATGGCAAAGTCTAATGATATACATCTCAGCCTGGATAGCTCCGGAGAGCCTCTGGGTCTCACCCAGGAAATAGCGTTTCGTTACATTCAACGCAGGTTTTTTTGCCATCCTTTCCACTGTTTAAGGTTTCTGTGTTTCCCATTATCCACTCAGTTGGCACAATTAATCACTGTTCTCAAAAAGTATTTCTATAGTTTGTGCAAGCAATCTATACATATATCACGACCAACTCTCAGTTTTTGACACCATTTATGTACTCTTGGAAATTTTCTACTTTGAATTTCCACACTGTTTTTAATGAGAGGCATACAGTGTTTCCTATATTTTTAATGTAACATATTGTACATCTATTTGATTATACATTATTTGTTTCAGTGTATCTACACTGACAGGCATTGTATCCTGCATGGGCACATTTTTATTTGGTCTAATTATGGCTACATTACTTTCATATTATTACGATCTCTGCTAATAGTGCCACTGCCTCTCTCTAGTTGTTTGATGCCAGTAGCTATTTTAATTGCAAGAACTACTTTCTAATTTATTCTTATGTTTATCTACAAAATAGGGCATTGAGTAGTCTGAAACACTCCTTTTCGAACAGTTCCTAGATTGCTACCAGAGCTGTGGCCAGGGGCCCATACAGGACACAGATCATGTCACATGCTTTTATCAACTTTTTCTCCTTGAGAAGCAACTGGGTCTAAAGATCAACCCCAAAGCCATTGAACCATTGCCTCATCCTGAAGATCAATGACAGAGCCAAGCATGCACCAGATGAGTAAGGAGTGGAGTGATAGGCTTCAATCAAAACACCTGGGGAAGTTGCTGTAATGCCACTCATGCAGAGTTAAACAAAATTCATGGCTTCCTCTGGAAAAACATGGGCCGGAAAGGAAGAGAAAGCATCCAACTCATCGAGATAGAGGGTACAGAACCCTCCCAACTCGTAGAAAGCTCTGATTCGGCCTGGTCACCAGTGCCCATGAGGGGTCATAGGAAAACGTAATGCCCCCCTTGGGTCTAATCTTGGATCAGAACATTTCATCTCAAAGAAGGAAGAAAGGTTGGCCTTTGAATCTTGAATTGGAGCATCATCTTAATACAAGAGTGGGGAAGGAAAGAGAGCCAGCTATCATGATCTTTGATGGGCTCAAGGACATTAAATCAGGCTTAGAAAGGAGGGGCTGAGGGCTTCATGTGGGGCTCAACATCTGCAAAACAAATCCTGTGAGGGGAGATTTCCCAAATATCATCATTCAGATGCCTGTTCATGGTTTGGTGTCCGTTGTTGAGGAAATGAAGTCTTTTTAGGTTTATTGAGGTCCTCCTTAGGCCAACTACTCACCTTCCACAGAATTCAACCCACAATAGTGGCCTAACTCCTGGGTACCTATTTACTGCAAGATGAACATTGGCATCAGGAGAAAGGAAGTTGCCAAATGCTGTTCTGGTGTGGGAATCAGAAACCCGAGACCTTTCGGTTATGGCAAGGCTGGGTTGACCACTGTACTATATGGACTGCATCAGCAGAGGAGGCTGGGTACTAGGCCAGGGCTCCTAGTCAAAACAGGAGGGGTGATCTGTACCATGGTGAGACTAGACGAGACAAGTTTCGAGAAATAAAACCTTGGTAACCTTCTTATAAAACGAGGGCAGTAAAGCAAACTCCAGATGAATGAGGAGGCAATTCGAGGAGAAATGAAGTTCACCATTGACATCTGTCATACACACACAGGTGAAATTGATTCCACAACCATCAAAAGGTTGGCTGGGGACAACAGGGATTGCTGTTTTAGTAAAAATGATTGATGACCATCCCCTAGTAGGATATGACATAAAGCCCTTGCATGCTGAGGTGTGACACAAAAAATAAAACCTGAAGCAAAAGACATAGACCACCCAACCCTAAGACAAAACCTAAGAGGTAACCAAGTTGCAAGAGGCATGTACTTACAACTAATGGCGGAGAAGTGCAAGGACAGTCATGGACTAAACCAAAAAATGAAATCAATAAAAGTAAATGTTTTCACCAAGCAGAAGCATGGCTATGGAGAGCTGCCACACAATCCTATGACAGAGAGAACATGCACAATCTAATTGTGTTCTACAAGGGAGCTCTGCACAAAGGCCAAGACCAGTGACAGTCCTAACATTTGTTGCTAAACTCAAGATTAGCCAGGTCATGCTGAAGTCTTTACCAAATAATTGCAAAGAAGATAACTGGAGACTCATTACTCAACAATCAACCCTATAAAAAATAACTGAAACAAAGCTGAAGCAAATTGCAATAGTCAGAGAAATGAAAATGACTGGGTACCGTACTATGAAGAGGTCACAAAGGCAATGCATCTCCTGTACAGACTTGAGCCTCTAGAAATAACAAGTTAAGTTAAAAGAATTGTGTCTGCAGAGCTAGGTGCAAAGCAGGTAGACACCATGCATAAAGTGAAGGTAGCTGGCTCTGCTAACACTGATGTGGTAGCTAATATTGCTATCTGATGCATGTCAGTATAGCAGGTAGTTCATTAACCTATAGTTAGCACAGCAATACTGTAATTTGCAATCTTGGTGATCCCAAAGATTGTTTGAAGGGTTCTTGCATGGGTTCAATTCTTTTGTCTTACAGTGAGCAAAGCCTCTGGTTGGGGACTGAGGTTTGTCTCCTCCCTCTTTCTCAATTGCCTGGCAAGACCCTTTGAAAAACTCCTTATCACAGTAAGGCAAACGTCGACAGGAATCTGTGTGAGCAGTGTCCTGGATACAACATGGGATGTCCTGAATATGACTTGGGAAGCATTGAAAATGGCCTTGCACAGTAAAACAAATTAAAATGTTATAACATAACAAGTTATTTTTGTTTTCTTTTTTTCAGATATCAATTACTTTCACTGTTTGAAGATTGTTGAGATATTGAAAGAGACAGAAAAAGATACCAAAAATATCTTGGGATGGTATGGCTCTCAACGCATGAAGGTAAGCTAGTACTCAATGTAATGTTATAATAATGTTACTTAAGTACAGTATATTAAAGCTTGTGTACTTGTATTTCATTACAATTTAGCTATATGGAAATAAAAAGAGTGTTGAGAGAAAAGTTATAATGCTGTATGTGAGTAGTTGCAGAATATACTGATGATGATTGGTACAGTAGGTGCATCTTTAATTTGAATACAGTACTGTATAACTGTGCAGCCTATTCTCTTAAATTGATAGTACTGTACCTATGGCAAGTACTGTACTGTATTTGGTCGAATGTATAATAATGGACGGTTGTACTCAAAAAAGTTCAGGTTTTGTGTTAATGAATTGCTTCAATGACACTCAAAAACATTGGGAAAGTAACTAAAGAACCTAACATAATGTAATCTAATCTATGCCAGCAATCTCATGCCTTATATATTCTTAGTCCTAATATAGCACATATATATGCTATACTAGGCCTAGGACTCTTTAACTTTGGGGTTTTGCTTTTTTGTGGCTTCAACAAAAGTAATACTGTAGTACAAAATGAGCATTTGATGCTCTTCTTTCTATCTTGGCTTTTTCGTGATCTGCATCTTATGCTAAATATTCTCGCTTTGAATTGTGCAGCGCTGGAGGAGCTGCTGCAGTTTGCGCTCAACACTGATACTACCTCGCAGTGTACACTATTAAAACAGAGTACTTGCTGAACAGATATAGCCACATCACACATTCACACACAGGCTTTTTCTCACTCTCTGGATGAATGGGGCTCACTGCTGAATGATTCATCTCTGCTGTTGCAGGGACGATCATGGAGCTAATTAAGTTTCTAGAGTGAGGTACACTCCTTCAGGTCTTATTTCCCCCCACTCCTACAGTGCCACTATCCACTTAAGAGGAGCACATCAGTCAATCATGGGGAAGCGTCCCACACTCAGCCTTGAAACCTCGAGGTGCGCGTAATTAACTGGTGACTTCCGAGTCTCCAATCTATGCCTACACGGGCTCTGACTTGGACCCCTTACTGCCGATTTGCCTGCCACAAAAACTGATAGCCTAGGTCGCCAGTCTGGCTAGTACTTTAATCATAGCCAGATAATTTCTGTTGGTACAGTGGTATATAGCTCAGCCTGCAGTTTTCTTAATCATGTTAAGTGTTCCAACCCAGCCCCAGGCAAACAATATAGAGGGTGAAGATAGGAGTGAAGCATAACACATTAATTAAAAGTATAAAACAATATACTGTACTTGAAATCAGAGTACACTTGCTTAGGGCCAAAAATATCATAAATGCCACTATGTGGCAACACTTGTGAAATTCAATGACAATGTGGTGACACCTCTCAATACTTATTATCAGAACTCATTAGGCTTTTACTCTACTAAAAGTTTTTCAACAAAGAATATTCCCATAAATCCACTCATATAATAGTTGCATTTATCTTCTCAGCAGTAACCCTCAATTAATCTGAATCAATTAAATCCTGGTGCAACACCAATTTACAGTGCTTCCTCTGTCTAATGAACCCCGCTCTATCGATTGAGTATTTTGTCAAGGTGAGTTAACTATATGTGTACAGTACTAGACTTCACAGCCTATGTGAGATGGCCATGGATAAATCATATTTCTCAAGAATATCATAATAGGAGATATGAGCTTGAGGTTTCCGGGGCCAAAAATCACACCTTTTCCATGCACTAGCTGAAATTACTATACCTGTATCACATCTGTGTAGCCCTAGGAAGCCTCTCATATAGGTTAACAACTTTGTTTGGTACCCGAGATGGACTCGAGATGGCACTTTACATCTGTGTATGGTTACAGTACTGTATGTATGTGCTGCTGCTCAGTTTGTTTGTTTTCCCTTAATCTTGAACTCTCTAGTTTATTAATACCATGGGTTGCTACTTACATCTTCATTATTTGATAAATAGTTTTATACTTTAAATTTGTTTATAGGACTGGCAGGAAGTGATCCGATTATATGAAAAAGATAATGTGTATTTGGCTGAAGCTGCCCAGCTGCTGGTGCGAAATGTGAACTTCGAAGTGCCAAGCATCAAGCGACAGATTTCTAAGGGAATTCAAATACAGCAGGTACGTTAATATGGATAAATATGTATTTATCTTTTTTCTGTATATCTTGTTGACACTCTTGGCTCTTTAGTTTTATGCAGAGTAATTTTTTGGATGCCTTATGATCTCTGGCTATTTGTAGCATTTCTTTGATGTCTTTAGATCTTCAGCTTCATATAGAGTTTCTTGGTTGTCTTGTCATCTCTGGCTTTATGTAGAGTTTCTTGGATGCCTTGTTGTTGCAGGAAGCTCTGCTATTGTGTGATACTAGCCTAGTTGTGCTTGCAGGGGTTGAGCTTTGGCCCTTTGGTCCCGCCTCTCAACTGTCAGTTGTAATTACCCAAGTGTAGTTACAGGACGAGGACTATGCTCGTGGTGTTCCATTTTCCCACTACTCGTGTCATATAACACTTTGAAACTACTGACGGTTTTGGCCCCCACCACGTTCTCACCTAACTTGTTCCAACTGTCTACCATTCTATTTTCGAAAGTAAACCTTACTGTTTCGGCAGCTTTGTTTAGTTAATGAAAATCTTTGACCTCTTGTTCTTGAAGTTCCAGGTCTCAAGAATTCTTCCTATCAATTTCATCGATTCCTGTTACTATTTTGTACATACAGTAGTGATCATATCACTTCTTTTCTTCTATCTTCTAGTTTTGGAATATTTAGTGCATCTAACCTCTACTTGTAGCTCTTGTCCTTCATTTCTGGGAGCCATTAAGTTGCATGCCTTTACACTTTGTCCAGTTTGTTGATGTGCTTTTTAAGATATGCGTACCATACAACGGATGCATATTCCAGCTTTAGTCTAACAAACATCGTGAACAATTTCTCTAGTATTTCACCATCCATGTTCTGTATTTAAAAGCAAATCTGAAATTGGGAAGTGTAGCATAGGCTCCTTGCACAATGTTCTTAATGTGATGCTCAGGTGATAGTTTTCTGTCTAGAACCACGCCTAGATCTCTTTCTTTACCAGATTTTTTTTTTAAGATTTTTCACATAATTTGTAGGTTGTATGTGGTCTATGTTCTATTCCACATTCCATAACATGGAATTTATTCACATTAAATTCCATTTGCCAAGTGGTGCTCCATACACATATTTTGTCCAGGTCTTCTTGGAGGACGTGACAATTGTCTAAGTTTCTTATCTTCCCTAGTATCTTAGCATCATCAGCAAATATGTTCATATAATTCCATATTCCATCTGGTAGATTGTTTATGTAGACAATGAATATTACAGGTGCAAGAATTGAACCCTGTGGTACTCCACTCGTGACATTTCTCCAGTAATATACATTGCCTCTGATTATTGCCCTCATTTTCTGTCAGAAAATTTTCATCCATGTCTCCCTGTCACTCCTCCAATATGTTCCAGTTTCGAGATCGACCTCTTATGTGGAACTTTGTTGAAAGCCTTTTTTAGGTACTGATAGATGCAGTCAACCAATCATCTCTTTCCTATAAAGTCTCTGTGGCTCTTTCATTGAAACTGAGTAAATTCGTTACACAGGATCTTCCAGATCGAAAACCATACTGTTATATAATTTTTCTCCAGATGTACTTTCCATTTAGTTTTAATTATTTTTTCCAATATTTTAACTATTACACTTGTCAGTGATACAGGTCAATAATTGAGGTGGTCTACCCTGCTGCCACTTTTGTAGATCGGAACTATTTTTGGAACTAGTTTGGACACCTGGCTCCTTTAGGTACTTGATTACAACCTGTGTTCCATTATGGGTGTACCAATCATATTGATTCATCCATCATTTCTACCCTGTCCATTCCCCTGAGGACTTCTGGGTGGTGGTCATGTCTCCCGGTCTTGTGTTCCCGGGGCAGTCTTGTCTTGTGTACAAGATTGTGGTACTGTACTGTACTTCTGTATATTATTACCTCACTCTTGTGTTTACAAACTGTGGTCATTGGCTTGTTTTCATTGTTTTATTATGGGCACCAAATTTGTGCTTAGGGACTATGCCCTATATGCTCGTCTGGCTCCCAGATATAGACTGCTTCCAGCTTCCAGCTACTCGGGGGGTGTCTATAGGCCAATGCTCCTCATGCCTCTCTGAGGTGGCCAGGTTCTGATGCTGGTCCCCGTTAGGCTTAGAACTCCATCAGTTGTGTGTTGTCATGGTCTAATATATATACACATCAGCCCAGTATAGCTCCAGGGAGCCTCCAGGTGTCACCCAGATAATGGCGTTTCATTACATTTAACGCTGATTTTTTAACCTGTATCGTGATCTGATTCATGCAATAACACTAAATTAATTTAAGGATGTTTTCAAGCAGTGTATTCATTTATCTTTTCAGGATTGTGATCGCAAGCAAGAAGAATGCATTCGCGGCATTGCTGATTCAAAGAAAAAATACCTGCAGATGTGCAAGCAAATTGGCATTGCTGGTGATAAGGTTAGAATATTTGTAATAATTCTTCTTTCATTTATTTTGACTTAAATTTTACAAAGTAAAAATGAAGTACAGTACTGTCATCTGTTACGGCCCTCTAGAGTCGCAACTGGGTTCTTTCTCTGATGTTAGTAGAGTTTGGGTATCCGGCCCCAAGCTAGTAGTGGCTTTCAAGGGGTGTGCTCCGTAACGCAAGTAACTTAAAGGGGAAGGGATAAAACTGCTCAGAAATAAATATATATTCACCACCACCAATAAATAAATATATAAACAGTCACACGCTGTTACTATTACTACACTTATGTACACGTCTTGTCTTCTTCTGAAGACATAGGATGCTCTGCTTAACGGTGCTCAAGACGAGTAGCAAAAAAAAAGAAAAAGTTAGGAAAAAATAAGAGGGCAAAAATATATATAATAAAGAAAACTGGAGGTGGCCAAATGGCATAGAAAAATAGAGCTGGCAACTTAACAGAAAGAAAGGGAAGAGAACCTACAAAGGGCAAAGCTAAATCAGATCACTTTTGTCAAGATAGAGCATATGAGCTGTGAAAAAGAACAGTCAACCACATAAAATCCAGAACTAGGAATCGTGTTAGGCATGGTGTGTAACAGAGCTATGAATTCTTCATTTTCAGATTTCTGGGTTGGGTGTCTAAATGCAATTTACATTTCCTCTTTAAAGTGAAGAGATGTCCAACATATTTAAAAAAGAAAATCAAGAAGTGTGGAAATACAGTGTGTATGTTTTTATTTTGGCAGGTAAAACATGAGCTGGTTGATCTTCTGAAGACGCTTCCCGAGGAATTTTCCACCATTGCCGAAAGCAGCAAGAGCCTTGCCCCTGCCCGCCAGTTGTATTCGGATTTTCTGTCATTTACTGTGAAGGATACCCAATCTGAATGTTTACCATTGCTTAAGTTTGTTATGGGTATGTAAACAACTATGTATGTACAGTATTGTTATTTATTTAAATGTATGAGTACTTGCCTGCAGTACTTAAATGGATTCTATTTTTGTGGATTTCAGGATGCAACAGACAAAAGCTGATCCAGGCAAGAACTTGGGTATCATGATGGAAAATTTAAAAGGTCCAGGCAAGCTGAATTACATTTGGCTGAGGTACATTGAGTCAGTAATTCAGTGCCAGAAAACAAAAGTACACTCACTTAAAGATTTAAAATGTGCTTTCTGACCTAAGGCTCCTTGAATGGTTCGCTCAGAACTCATAACAACTGCCAGGGTCCATAACTCTTTACAATTTTTTTTTTTTTTTTTTTTTTTTTTTAGATATATACAAGAGTTGTTACATTCTTGTACAGTCATAACAAATATTTTTGCAAGTGGTCCTGTCATGCCTTTTTCAGAAGAAAGACAGTGGTGAGTCTAACGTAGGCCGCCACTGAGCAGTCAACTCATTATGATGCAAAAGAACTAATCACAACCCTCGCAATACCCCCCTGAAATTTTTTTTTCCAGGGGGGAAAATTGGGATCGTTGGGTATGTCTGGACCACTGGGATGTGTATTGGCACGTCCCAATTAAATCGAGGCTCAGGGACTGGCTCGGAATGTGTCATGGGGCGACAAGTTTAACACTTTCATTGCCTTCCTTTTGACTTGAATCTGGCACCTCGCATTTTCACACGCAATACCTGAGTCGTGGTGACCTGCTTGTGTCTGCTAGGGGTTCGGGTTCTGGCCTACCTCGACAACTGGCTGGTATGGGCTACCAGCTGGTCCACATGTCTGCTTGCCAGGTTTGGGTTCTTGATGAACTAGAGAAAGTCCCATATGGCTCCCTCTCAGGTTGGGACTTGGCCGAGTCTTGTGTGGGACTCTCGGATCACTTCCTTGTCTTTCCCTATGGCATCATTGCTGCGGCCGTGGTTGCGCCTTCGGCTGTTTCTGACGGGCTCCCAGGGTCAATCGTCGGTTGCTGAAGCAGCTGTGCGGGAGTCTGAACTTCGCTGTGCTGGTTTAGCCGCCGGGTTGGATCTGGCTTTGGCGGCTGTTCTGGTGCCTTCGGGGACGCCCCTTCCGCCACTTTCGTGATCATTGGGTTCGACCTCCGAGGGCCTTGCATCAGCTGCTGCATCGCCGGTATCCTCTTCAGGTTTTTCGGGGTTCAGTGCTGTGGCGCCTACCCGCGCCCTCAATCAATGTGTACACGGATGTGTCGTCTCTTGGCTGGGGTTTTGTGACCAGTACTCACCAGGCCGGCCAGGGTCGATGGGGTCTTTCCTTCCATCAGGCTCACAACACGGTGTGGGAGTTCATGGTAGTGTGGCTGTTGCTTTTGAGGATTCATGTCATTCGCAGATCGACGATCCGGCTTCATTCGAACTGCAACCCAGTGGTTCATTGTCTGAACTGAGAGGGGATTCGATGCGTTTCTTGGCACTTTGGGGCTGGTTGCTTCGGGTGACTCATCTCCTGAGTTCTTGGGGTTTGGCTCTTCTGGCGGTTCACATCCAGGGGGTGTCCAACATCCTGGCGGATGGCCTGTCTCTGTTCATTCCCCATTCCTTGGAATAGACGACCAATGCCAACTTGTTCAGTTGGCTCTGCCAAATGTACGGGTGCCCGGAGGTGGGCCTCTTCGCAACAGCGTGGTCGAGGCATCTCCCAGTATATGTGACGCCCTTCCCCAACTGTGAGGCCGTCAGGGTCAATGCCTTTTGACATGACTGGTCAAGGTGGGGTTACCCTTACCTCTCCCCCCCCTCCCCCCAGTTGGGATGGGGGGAACCCCATCGTCGCTGTTGCTTTGTGTTCTGGCTCAGTTTGAGACTTACCAGGGCAGAGTTGTCCTGTTGGCCTCTTGGTGGCCAGCCCAGCCTTGGTTTCTGACGCTGCTTGGTCGGTGTCCAAACCTAGGGACTTTTCCACGGCTCCGCGTCCTCCAGTTCGGTCTGATACGTGGCTGGTTCGATCTTTTCCTCCGATCTTCATGTCTGGTCTTTCTGATGCGGATCTATCACCACTTGTATGGTGATCAGGTGGCTTCGTTGATGATGTCTCATCTGCGTGTTTTGTATCGGCAGCAGTGAGAGGTTTCCTGGCAGTCCTTTCATAATTTTTTGTCTCTTCGTAGATTGTCTTCAGTTTCGGATCGTATTGTTTTGTCCTTTCTATCATGGCTGTTTCAGGACCGTCATGTAATGCCAAATACTGTCGCCTTGTATCGTGCGGCTCTGGCGGAGCCGGTCCTGCTTGGGTTTGGGGTGGATGTTACTTGTGCTCCGTTTTGCAAGCTGTCTCGTGCATTGTTTTACCTCCGGCCTGCCCATGCGCCGCCTGAGCCATCCTGGTTGTTGGTCTAGGTGCTCTCTTTCTCTCTCCTCCTCAGTTTGTGGTGGCCCTTCGGTTTGGGATTGTTTTTATAAGGCTCTTTTTCTTGTTGGCATTGGCCTCTGGAGGTCGGGTTGGGGAGCTTCATGCTCTCCAACAGTGCATGGGTTTCAGCTCTTTCGGTCCTGGTGGTAGGTTTGTTTGTTTGCAGGAGTCTCCTCCTTTTCTGGCGAAGAACGAGACGGCAGTTTTCCAGAGGGGTTCTTGGGTGGTTGATGCTTGGTTGGTTTGGCCGAGGGGGTGCATCATATGTTGTGTCCGGTTGGGGCTCTTAGGCACTATCTGCACACCACGGCCTCAGTGGCCTGGGTCGCGCTTTGGGTTGACCTGGTTTCCCTTCTTCCTTGTTCCAGGGCTTGGGTCTCCCAGGTTGTCTGTAGGGTTATTCGGTTGTGCCAGCCTGTGGTCTATCCTTGAACCCATGACGTTTACAAATTTGTTGCTTGCTGTTTTTGGTACAATACAATAATATTTCTTGGGCTGACATTCAGACATGAGGGTTTTGGAGGTCGAACAGGGTCCTGGTTGATCGTTACCTTGATAATGTTCCTGGCCCTAGTCGGGCATGTGTGTCGCTTTGGGTCACAGGTTGCAGCTAGTTGTCTCGACTTCAAGTTGAGGTGCGAGTGGCAACTGCCTCCCGTGTAAGTCCCTCTTTTATTTTCTGTTGTTAGGTAGCTCCGGGGAGCCGGAGGGGCTCTCCACAGAAAATCAGTATTGCATGTAATGAAATATCATTTTCTGGGTGAGTCCCAGAGGCAACCCTCCCTCCCTCCCTCTGGTCGGCAGTATTCGCGTTTTTAATATACAGCCTCAAAACTGTGATTGAATGGCCGACGCTGGGGTCTGGGGCTCTCCCTTACCCATCCCAGGGAGGGGGGGAGCTGCGCAGACAGCGCCGCGGCGGCAGTTGTGGCATGCTTGTTTGCTTGTTTTGGGATGAGAGTTCTGATCGATAGTTCGGTTTTCGGTAGCAATTTTTATCCATGTGGTGGTTGTTTTGGGATGCCTACCTTTCTGGGTGCCTAACCTGGTCGATGGCAGACATGGAATGCCTCCAACCACATGGGGGGTTTCTATAGGCCATTGCTCCTCATGCCTTTCTGAGGGGACCTGGTTATGGCTCTTGTTCCTTGGTAGGCATAGAACTCCAATTGAATTGACTGATGCCATGGTGTAATACATACATATCAGCCCGGTAAACTTTGGGGAGCGTCTGGGACTCGCCCAGAAAATGGCGTTTCATTACATTCAACGCTGGTGTTTTGAGCACAACAGTTCATTTTTATACATTTGACCAATACTGTAGTTGCCATACGTACTATCATTTTTAGATAACATGTTGGCATACATCAGTACTATTTCACTCGACATATTAATTTTCCAGAGCATGGTAATGTAACTACATATGAGTGGCTATATGGCGAAGCTCCCTGCAGCATAGAGGAACCACGCCTGGATATTTCTTTGAACGATGAAACAGACAAAACAGAGACTGATCAAGTAAGTATTTGAATTGTGTAAATGACTGTCAGCCCAAAATTTTGATAGTAGCATTATTTGAATTCAGGACCTAATAATACTGGGACTTATGGATTTTATTTTTAAAGTTAAGAATGTTGTCATTGTAGAAACAAACTAATAACAAAGGCAGTATGAAATTATTCTCTAGTATTTTATAAGACAGATGAGAGAGTGCCTGCAAAAAAATTATAGCTAACATTCTCCTGTCTAAAAGTATTTTAACAGTTTGTCATGTCAAAAAATGATCCTGTCATATTAATATTAAAGTGTAACTTACTGGGATTTAGGACATAGTTTTCACGAACTATTGGTATTGATAACTGAAATTAGCTCACCCTCTCCCTGTCTCTCGAAATTTGAAATACTGTAACTAATGAAGAATGTAAGAGGACATATTCCCCAGTATGTTGATGCCACGTTCCCTCATAAAGCTCTCTTCCAAAAACTCAGAGAGCACTTTGAGCATATTTTAGAGATTTCCACACTTACTTTGGTTATCACTAAAGTGAAGCAGTCACTCTGTACAAATATCAGGAGTGTGTGTGTATGTGTGCACACAGAAATTAGGATTAATTTAAAAAAAAGTATGCAAGTAATGAAGTAAAAAGAGAAGAAATGACAATTGGAATCACTCAAGCTGGGACTTAAGGGCACTACTCTACTCCACACTTCTTTGATAACTACAAACGGGGTAACGTGGGCTTTTAACAAATACAGTGCCCTGACACAAACACTACACTAATGGGGATCACAGTTGATGGGGAATAGACCACGTGTTACAGGCCTCTGGGTGAAAGAAACAAGGTAACACAAAACACCCAGGGTTCTATAAATAAACTTAGTTTTAACGCTCCATATCACTGTTTTAACACTGCATATCACTAACTAATACAGAGAGGAAGCACCACTATAGTATACATGGGGATACAATGCACTTATCGTTCTTGTAGGAGACTGTCACAAGTCACACCAGCGACGACGGGCCTTCTCCTCACTGCTGCTCCACACCAAGTGAGCGAGAGAGCTCACTCATCTCTCTAACCGCCCGGTTCCAATAATGTTTCATATGCACACATGTGTTTCATACACATTCCTCAATACAGTAGTTCATTTATGTGTCTTGTAATGTTCCAGGCTATTTTTCTACATTTAACACTTGTTTCTATATATTTTCCTGTACTGAATATACTTTTTAAACATGTACTTACTTTGCTGTTTACCCTGTTCTGGGGATAATGTTTTCTTGCTGTGACAATGCTCTGCGCATGTGCAGAACTACCTATTGTACTGGCCGGGATTTCAACTGTAAGAGTTCCAGATTGTTTTTTCAACATTTAATACTGCTGTTTCTCCCTTCACAAGGGTCTCTCTCTAATACAAGCCATCCAAATATATTTACTGTATTGCAAATGAAAGTTATCCATCCAGGTAATGAAATTGACCATCTCAGAGTCCCATTAGGATCAGAAAATTAAGACTTTTACTGTACAGTACAGATATAAATACTATAACTAATTTTCTCACTAGGTTTGGAATAATGATACTAGCCCCAAGAATGAATTTACTCTTAAGTATTGTTCTAGTTCCTGTACTCAGGGTAAATAGCTTTTCCTTGAAGTTTTTGTTGTGAAAGTACCAGAACTGATTAGGTCATTCATCTTGATTATTTCCTGAATACGATCTGCCGATCAGTTTACATTTAGGTTCCTAATTATTGATGGATGAACAGGGATGAATGGAGTAAACATGACTGGAACATAGTCCAGTCATCACACTGCCAGGTTTTAAGCCAAGGTCTTCTTGCTTGTGGAGCGTGTTCTAATCATAATACATAAAAGCAAGTACCATACAGTAATACTTCAGTAGTAAAATTGTCTCATGGCATACATGTACAGTATAGGTAGACTGTAAGTTTATTTAATTGTTATATTTTAAACAGTTATGTGAATACATGTAGAGAAGTTGTCAGATTATTACAGCACGAAAATCATAGCCGTTTCTCCCTTGTCTTCTTTGAGATGCATGATAGAGAAATGTCATGTTATCCTGCAAAGAACATTGAAATCTGAGTCTGCTGAAACACCCAAAAAATGAGTATTCCCTTTATTTTCAGATGGTGCATGTTGGGTGTCCAATATAAAGAGTAGACTGGTGGTATTAGTTCTTAAAAGCTTATCATACTCCTGCTTCCAAAAGGATACTGATTGTTAAACACACTGTGAAGCTTTCAACAGAGAGCTAGGGCTAACAATGCAATAGGCAGTTGCAGCTCATTCTCACAAATTTACAAGAATTTGAACCTAGGCAGCCCACTTAATCTATAGAGTTAGCTGGACATCTGGATTAGCAGAAATTCTTACTGGGAAGGTCCAAAAATGAATGTATTTGCAATTTTTTGTACCACAACCAACATAATTCATATTTCCTCACATTAAACAAATTTTCAAGGTTAGGGGAGGATCTTCATATACAATGCATAAAGTACTCAAATAATTTAGTGACAGAAAATTTCAGCTTCTTATTAAAGTTTACCTGCTTGATCAATGAAAGGCTTCAATAATGTTCACTTATTAACCTAATCTAACACTACACTAAAATTAATGTACTTGAACTTGGGAAGGTCAGTTTTAACAACCACATCACTAGTTGAAGGCCCTTTGCTTTTTGGTGAGCACAGGTCTCCTGATGTCAATCAGTAACCAGGCCGAAAGTCCCATTAACCCAAATATCTGAGTTTCAGCAAAGTTTGGCCTACAGAAACTCAAACTAGATTTGGATTACTTAAAGGTTCGGGTTAATGGGGTCTGGAGTTCTTAAGTATACATAATCTCTTTGAATTTGTAATATTTCAGATTGATTTCGGTGATGGAGGAGAGACTATTGACTTTGGGAATACCTCTACAGAAATTGATTTTGGAAGTGATTTGAACACAGAGGAAATTGATTGGGGAAACCTTACTGAGGATTCACAGACAATTGACTTTGGTGTTGGCGAGGTAAGTTGCTATATTTGTATTTTTTCATATTTTCACTCTTGTGTGGGACAAAATTTGGGTGTTATAATTTAATTCCCACTGTTGGAGACAGGAAGCTTGTACTTCAACTCATCAAGGTCCACCTAAGACAATTATCAACCTTTCTCAGGATGCAACCAACAAAAATTGGCCAACTCCAATGTACTGTACCTATTTTACTGCTAGGTGAACAGAGGCATTGGGTGAAATGAAATATGTCCATCTGGGTCCCCTTGGTTGTGAGCCAAGGATGTGGACTACTGTGCTGCAGGATGTCCACTCTACTTGTATATTCTCATTATTACAGAAGATGGTCATAGTGACAATCATAAATATGAATTTAAAGGTAAAATAGAGTACAATTCCACTGACCCTGACCTTTCACATGAAATATGGAATGAAGCATGGATATAGTTTGTAGGGGGTATGGTTAAATTACTAGATGTGCATGCTGTTGGTTAGTAAGAATCATTCTTAGAATCATTCTTACTAACTAGTAATTAGTTAGTAAGAATGAGAATGTAACAAGTATCCTGTAAATTGAGAGCACACTAGCCTGAGTGTGAAGGGAAGTGGAATAAACTTGGAAGGCAAGTTTTGACATGAAATATTGAGACTTTTTCCCCATGCTTATCATTTTGTAGAAGCTCCAACACTGAACCAAGTTTATCAGGAGGCAGGTATTCCCATAAATGGAAATAAAGTCATTAATTTCTTGAAAGTGTAATAATATTTGTCAAATTTTAATTTTGAAAACATAGTTTGGTAATAGGGGTGCAGGTGGCGGGAACAATTCTCCAAGTACAGTGGTATCATTGTTGCAAACACTTTAGAAAGTTTTAAGATTAAGTTGAACAGATACACAAGGGGAAAGTGGTTGGGTGTAGACAGGGTTGGATTTATAAGGTCGCAAAGGGGGGTAGTTGCCCTGGTCCCTCCCTGCAAGAAGGGCCCCAAGACTTCTTTAATAAAGAATGCAATAACTGTAAAATTAGTTTTATTATTACAAAGTGTATGTGTCAGAAATTAGATAGATGGGTCGTTCAGCAAATTAGCACTGATAAAGAATTATCAGAGAACCACAATGACCCATGAAAGACCCAGAAAATGGCGTTTCATTACATTCAACGCTGGTTTTTCGAACATACACAGTTTATCATCATTATATAGTAGTTCACTCTTTTATTTGTCGTGAAATTTAATTTTTATAATTAGGGATCCCCCCAAATTTGAAGTGCCCCAGAGGCCTCCCCCTTCCCCCCAGGTCTAAGTCCGACCCTGGGTGAAGGGTCGAAGCGATCCTGCTTTACAAGGGTCTGTAAACTTACGTCAATTTTTTTATTACTGATACTAATGTAAACAGCAGCAATGCATCATTCAAAGTTAGTATCATTTATATTAGATAGTTCATTGATTGAAGCTTGCATATAAACATATTTGAAGGAGCACAGTGTAATCACAAGAACATTGTGTTTATAAACAAATATTGAGGCTGTAAAATGGGATTCAAACCACATCCTTGGACTTCCCAGGACTACATTCACACATTCATACAGGACTCACACTACCTCCTGAGCCATGAAGAACTAGAAAGTATATCAACCAGAAGTACTACTTGATTTACTTGGAAGTTCAGGAGGCACCTAAACTCATGCTCAGAAAAACATAGCTGCATTGGAGAAAGTTTAACACCAGGCAACAAAAATCATTCCTGAACTAAGTCGACTCTCATACCAGAAATGGTTGAGGGTGTCAGGACCAATAACACTGCAAATCAGACATGACAGGGCAAATCTTGTCAAAACTTTTAAAATACTGAACAAATTGGGTCTTAAAGGGTTAGATGTAACACAAACAAGGAACAATTGTTTCGAGCTCAACAAGCTGCAATGTAGGATTGAGAACAGGAGACGCTTTTTTCACCCAGTGTTGGAACTACCTATGGAACTATGGTTCCCATAGAACTACCTACCCGCAAAAGCCGTAAATGCCAAAACTCTGTTGAATTTTAAAATCCAGCTAGAAAAAATCATCAGGACAAATAAGATGAATAAAATTTCTTAGTTTTCATTGAGGCCACTAGAGTGTTAGTTGACCTTGGGTAATTTCTGGTAAATATTACTTGAATTGTGCCTTCCTAACTCCTAAGTGAGTCAAGTAGTACTTCTAGTTGAGATACTGTACATGTACTTTTAAGGTCATCATGGTTCAGTCAGTAGTGTGTGCACATGGGGACTCCAAGGATGCAGGCTTTAACCCTTAACATGCTCGGGGTTTAATATCCTGTCATCCCCACAGGCACATGTCATTTTGAAAAAAAAAAAATTATTTTTTCTTCCTAACCTGTTAATTTGTGTTCACTGATCACGGGAAAAATAATAAAAAAATCGTAAGTGGCATATATTGCCCGCTATAGGGCGGGGAAGTCTGGCAAATTATAGGCGCTGACTCAGCGTGCGTCCCAGGCTGTCTGTTGCTCGCAAGCTGTCAGGCCGGAGTTGCCACAAAGAGATAATTACCGAATAATTTCAATGTCTCTGATTGATTTTTCATACTTTTTTTGCTGTAATATTATTCAATAGTGTGTAGTTTGATATATTTATATTATAAAATGAGTGAATCATTGCTGTACTCAAAAATATGGTGTGCATATTGTTGATTCAATTATGTTCATCAATCAGTGAACAAATACTTTGTCGGTTATTACATTATAAGCACAGGTTATATATAAGTATCTGCATGTTTTGTTCACTATAACGAACCACTAAGTAGCTATTATGAGTCAAAAAGTAACGAGGAGTGACCGCCGTTTACCAGTCAGCCACTCCCGCCTTCTCTCCAGTCATCTGACTCACCCACATTCTCCTCCCACAATAATGTTTTTGCTATAATTCACTGTATACAGATGTTATATATAAGTATCTACATGTTTTGTTCACCATAACTGTACATCTAAGCTTGTATGGTGAGTAAAGGCACAAAGATGTAGCTACTCACACAGTCAGCTGATCAGCGGCCGCCCTCAAGGCCAGACGCACTAATATTTCTCCTCCAACAATACTGTGTGGTGTTATTACGCTATATACACACATTATATATAAATATCTACCTGTTTTATTCACCATACTTGTACAAATAAACTGGTATGGTGCCCAAAGACCATCGTGGTAACCAGTAAACAACACCGTCGTCTGCACGGTGGCGTCGTGCAGACGACGCCACCGCCCTCACCAAAATGGCGGCTCCAAACCTTCTCTTGCTGTTTATACCCTCTATACACACGTTATATATAAGTATCTACATTTGTGTTCACCATAGCGAACCACTAAGCTGGTATGCTGAGTGCAGTCAATAAAAGGTGGCCACACACAGTCAAAAGACATCGCCACCACCCTCCCTCCCTCCATTGGCGCACAGCGCTAAATATCACCACAATCCTGCTATTATCAGAACCCTGGTCAGTTTTATCACAGTCAGGGGTCTTCTGTAATAATATCATCGCTACATAATAGCATGAACAAGTATAATTTGGCATTTTTAGGCGATGCTGTGGTCACAAGCTGAACAGCAGTGCTGTTAGCTCATGCTGCGTGTGTCAGGCTTGGTTGCTCACTCAATACTGAGGCCAATAACACCCGGGAGTTTGGCCCGCGATTTTTTTTTTAAATGGCGTCTATTTACAAGAGCCCTAATGAAGGTGTGGTGAACCCCGTGTATCCGCGGGCTGTTTAAATCTTGCGTAGTACTCCAGCACATCATATGACGTGATGCACAGTTGACTGGAACAACGTCCAACACGTCATATGACGTGATGCGCACTTTAAGGGTTAAGGTCATCATGGTTCAGTCAGTAGTGTGTGCACTTGGTGACTCGAAGGATGCAGGTCTTAAGGTCATCATGGTTCAGTCAGTAGTGTGTGTGTGCTTGGGGAGTCCAAGAATGCAGGTCTGATCTTATTGCATGGCTTCAATGTCTTCTCATACTTCAAAGAGTGTGACGGATAAAGGAATTTGGTTTGTTTACCATAGTCAGGGACAGATAGCATATTAGTCTTAGATATTAGATAGCCTGTTACTTATTTATTGTTAAATGAACAGAGACATTAGATGAAAGAAAACATTGCCCAAACACTGTCATGCTGCAGAAATTTAAATTAGGACCTTTTGGCTGTACCGAATGCACTTTCCACAACACCACAATTACTGCTTGATGGAATTTTTATACCACTGTTTGTAAGGCTTATAGGGTTTATTTATGTGATTCTTGAAATATGGGCACCATACAATTGCAGCATATTTCAATTTTGGTCTCACAAAAATTATAAACAGTTTTAGTATTTCACCATCCATGTAATTAAAAGCAAGTCTGAAGTTGGAAAGAGACACATACATTCCTCTCACACTGTTCTTTGTGTTCCTCTGGCGACAGCTTACTATCCAAAACCACCCCTAGATCTCGTTCTTTATTAGAGTTCTTCAATTCCTTTCCACATAATTTGTAAGTTGTGTGTGGTCTATTTTCTCCAATTCCACATTCCGTAGCATGGTATTTATTCACATTGAATTCCATTTGCCACATGTCACTCCAGGTGTGTGAGGCATATACTGCTCTGGCAGGCTTATTCTGCACTTTGGGAGGCTTATACTACTATCATCACATTAGTTCAGTTATATAATAGAGTTCAAATTTAAAAACTGTTTAAATCTTATTATTGAATGTTGAATGTTCAATACATTCGTATTGAATGTTTTTTTAATTTGTATTTTACAGATTGATGACATTACTACAGCAGATATTGTGGTTGAGGACTCTGGTGTTGCTGGGGGAGTGGCAAAGGACACGGAGGCCCTCACAGTCTTGTATAATCCCAAAACACGAAACCAGTTTATTGATGAACTTTATGAGGTGAGCAATTTGTCATGCAGGCATTATTATTGAATTAAATAAAATTGGATGTGTCTTAACCCTTACACTGCTACAATCAGCTCATGCAGTTTCCTCCTATGCTCCAATTGCCATGTGTGTGTGTTCTGTGCACAGCCTTTACGTATCCCTGGAGCTATCAGGCTAATGTGTGATATATTAGACCGGAGCATTAGTTTATGGAGTTCGACCTACCGGGGACCACAAGCCAGAATCTGGGTCCCTCAGAGAGGTTGCAGGGAGCAGTGGCCCTGGAAAACCCCCCTATAGTTGGGAGTTTTCCTTATCTGCCATCGACCAAGGTTAGGCACCCAGAAAGGTAGGCATAAAAAAACAAACCCCGCATGGTAAGAAAAGTACAAAAAACTGAACAGAGAGGCAGAACTCCTTCCAATCCCAAGGAAACAAACAAACGTCACACCCCACTGCCGTGCCGCTCTTCCGCACAGTCCTCCCCTCCCCATGCCAGATACCCACCACTCCAGTTCGTTCACTTATGTGGTCCGGGACGGACATCTTCTCTGGCATTAATTTCCAAGGCGGTGTTTTGCCTTTGTGGTGACCTCTACAGTGTTGTTGTGTGTGGTGGCCAGGTGTTCTCATCAGTGCCAGGGCTGCATGTGCTTAAGGGCATCCTTTTCTAGGCACCCTGTGAGTACTGCCCTTGTGTGTTAGGGTTCCCTTCCCTGGTGCGTTCGGGACAACCATTTCGGTAGGGGTTTTTGCTGCTTGGTAATTACCCCGCCCTTGGGGCCAGCTGGGGTTTCCTGGCCCAAGTTTGGCCTTTGGTAGGGAGTGGCATCGTGCTGGTTGGGGCGTCAAGGTGTTGTGCAGCCTGTGTACCTACACAGCGACCGGTTCCTGTTTCCTCTGGGGATTTTGTACCTTTGCAGATTTTTTTTTTTTTTTTCTTGCCTGGTGGGGGTCTGCCTGGTGTGGCTATAGGTTCACTTATATTATTTTGGTGGCCCTCTGCTAGGCCCCTGTGATTGTACACATCACAGGGGTTTCAGTGTTTTGATCTTCCCCTTGTTAGTTTTGGGTCGTAACCAGTTAGCAACACCTTGCTCAGGCTTTAAATAGCAGTCAGCCTACGGGCCCTAGAAAACCCTGTCGGGGCTCGGTGGACCTATGGATGCGTCTTCCGAGTTCTAGCCCGCCTCATACAGGTTCGGAGGTTGCTTGTCTCTGGGTGACAGTCACCTCTTTTTTGCCTCTTATCATGCTGCCTGTTGGGTCAACGACACCTTTGACCCGGAATCTTGCGAGTCATGTTCTGCTTGTTCTCCAGTACTATTCTGATGAATAGTACAGTACTGGAGAACAGGCGGATGCTGCCTGTACTCTATTATTGTTAGAGTACAGGCAGTATCCGCATTGCGTGCTAGGTTTAAGTTGCTGCAATGCCCTAGGTTGGTTTCCCATCCAGATGCCCTGCAGCTGCCCCACTTTGGTTATAGGGACCCGGACCTGGGGATGTTAGTCGCTTTAATTTTGGTTCAGTCTGCGCTCCCTTGTCCTTCCCCTGTTGCTCACCCTGCACCTTTTTCCCTGCTTTCGGCTCTCAAACTTCTGAGGGTTTCGGTGTCGGTGCAGGGTTTAGTTGGTAATGAGACTTGGGCAGCTTCGGGGACTGCCCCATTCGGATTGGGGGACAAGCATTCGAGCTGGTTTCTCCTACCGAGGCTTCTGGGTCCCACCAGCAGGCCCCCTTCTTTTCAGTTTTTATCATGGACTCTGCCTTTCCTTCAGGGGTTGAGGGTGTGGAGGACTACTCTGCCCGGGGTCCCAACTTGGGGGATCCTGGGACTAGGGAGAAGTCGACCTGGGGGCTTTGGACCCCCTTTTGACCCCACTTGAGTGTTAGTGCCCTCTTCACAGGGCTTGTTGTTGCAGAGGGAGGGGTTTTCTTACCCACCTTCCCTGTACAAATATGATTTGAGTTCGGCTCCTCCCCGGGTTCCTCTGCCCCATCCTTCCGGAGGTTTTCTGCTTCTCGTATCTCCCCTCAGGAGGTTTGAGAGGCTCTTGCTGCATACCTCCTGCAAGACCCGAATTCCGCCTCCGTGATGGATCCGTCCTTATTTGAGTTTAGTTTTTCTTCACCTTTCTTTCTTCTTTGGTCATTTCTTGAAAGTTCCTGAATCTTCCTGGCTAGCAGACTGCCCATTCTTTTTGTTGGGGGCATGGCATGGATTCTGTCGGTTCCGCACACTTAAGTGGCGAGAAACGTCTGCTGTTCTTTAGGTTTATCTGGAGGCAAATTGGAGCACTTTAATGCTTGCTTTTTCGCCCATGTGCTTTCTCAGGATGTTGGCCTTGTGCAGCTGGACGTGCAGGTTCCTACCCTTTAGGCGTCCTTGGTTGCTGAGGTTTTGTGCACCCGTGGGCATTTGGTTTTGGTCTTGTGCTTCTTTTCCCTTCTCCAGCTGTCTTTGACATGGCTTGAGGAGGATATGGAGGCATTGAGTGCCGGGCCTTCATCTGGTGTGCTATCCTCGGCCGGCTCAGGCATCAGCCGCACTGTTGAAGCTGTTTACACCTATCTTGAAGGAGACGATGTCTCTGTTCTTTGTTTCTTACCTCACGTGTAGCTCTCTCACTCAGGCTGTGCTCGCTCTCTGCTTGGAATCCGCTTGGGCCCTCGCTCTTAGGTTTTCACCGCCGTTTTGTCTGTTGCTGTTTGCGGAGTCTGCTGTCACACGGTTTCTGCAGGCGGCTTCGCCTAGTTGTCGTCCTATGTCGGACTTATTGGTTCTCCGGGACAGCTGTTCTGGATCTTCACGGAAGAGTCGTGCCAGGGCTTGAGGTTCTGCTGGTCCAGTTGGGCCATTGGTGCCAGCTTCTGAGACGACATTGCCTTTGGAGCCGGTGCCGTCTGGTTGGCGCGATGATTGCTCTGTTCGTTAGCAGGCTTCTCGTAAGGGGCGTTGGCCCTTTTGCAGCCTCCCCCACATCGTCCCATCAATGGGGGTTTTTGCTCACTCGGTTTGATCGCACTTGGTCCCATGATTTGTGGGCATTTTGGGTTGTGTCATTCGGCCTATGGTGGCATTGGGTGGCGGCTCCTCCTTCGGGGGAAGGGGGGGGGGGTTCGGGGCTGATGGGGCAGGCTTCTTTCCCTGTGCTTCGTCAGGTCATCTCAGTGTGGGTATGCTTGGGCATTGTTTAAACGACCCCATCCCTCAGGTGGGTTTCTTGCCTGTTCCCAATGCCGAAACGGGACTGTGCGGATCTGCAGTTCATTCTGGACTTGTCCCGTCGGATCCCCTGGATTCCTTGCCCCTTCTTTCGGATGACCACTCTGTCTCAGGTTCGGCTTCTTTTGGAGCCGGGTGCTTGGATGGTGTCCCTGGACCTCAAGGACACGTAATGGCATGTCCCCTATTTGACCAGGGTTCAGGGACTGGCTAGGTTTTGTAGTGGGGCATCAGGCTTACCACTTTTGTTGCCATCCTTTTGGCTTGAATCTGACACCTCGCATATTCATGCATCTTATCCGGGTCGTGGTGACTTATCTGCGTCTGCTAAGACTTCTTGTTCTGGCCTACCTCGACAACTGGCTGGTATGGGCTCCCAGCAGGTCCGCTTGTCTGCTCGCCAGGGATGTGGTTCTTTCCTAGCTCGCCGGGTTCGGGTTCCTGGTGAACTAGAGGAAGTCCAATCTGGTTTTGTCCCAGGTTCGGACCTGGCTGGATCTTGTTTGGGACTCTCGGCCGTGTCCGTGTCTCTCCCTCTGGAGGTGTTGCTGTGGCTGCGGTCCTGCCTTCAGGTGTTCTGGGGGGTCCCGGATCATTCGGCTGTTGCTCGAGCGGTTGGGTTTTTCACCTCCAGCCTGCTCATACTCCTCCCGAACCTTCTTGGTTTCTAAACAGGATTTTAGCTCTTCTCTCCATGGTTCTTTTTTGCTGGAGCCAGTGGCTGAGTGAACAGAACACTGGACGTGTGATCCTGTAGTCCCGGGTTCGATCCCGGGCGCCGGCGAGAAACAATGGGCTGAGTTTCTTTTACCCTGATGCCCCTGTTACCTAGCAGTAAATAGGTACCTGGGAGTTAGTTAGCTGTCACGGGCTGCTTCCTGGGGGTGGAGGCCTGGTCGAGGACCGGGCCGCGGGGACACTAAGCCCCGAAATCATCTCAAGATAACCTCAAGATAAGCCCCTTAGTTTTTTCAGTTGGGGGATACATAATTTGCTGTGTCCATTACCTGTTATCTCTGCACTACTAATAGTGCACAGGGAGGAGGCTTTGTTTGTAAGTTCATTGTTCCAGGGTGTTTCTCAAGTTGTCCACACTGTCAAGTTCAGCCAGCCTGTGGTGTACCCTCAGACCCATAATGTTCATAAGTTTGTGGTTCTGTGCATGGTTTTTTGTAATGTCATGGACTGATATTTGGGCTCAGGTTTTGGTGGTCCAACTGTGTGTCATTGCCTTGGTTAGGAACATGGTTCATAATACCATCAATATATGTCATAAAATTTTATGAACCCAATTACATTAGATGATAAACTCGTATTAAAAAAACAAGACAAAGCCAGGTGATGACTAAAAGCAACTATTATGCAGACATAAAGTACCACTGAAGACAATCTAGATGATACTGGCATTGTATCCATCTTTAGGAAGTGTGATTTTATATCCAAACACTTCTGATCAATCCAGGCTGTAACAAGGTACGTAGCTTCAATCACACTCGAGTAAAATTTCACATAATAAATACCTTTTATGTAGCCAAACTAAGATTTGCTTTATTTTTATACATTATTTTCATTTCCCACAGCTTGAAGGATTTCTAGGACAGCGTCTCTCAGAGCTAGAATGTGAGGGTTCTGTTTTCTCCTTCAATCAGTTCACTAATGCACCACCATCAGTCCAAGATCATACAGCAGATCAAGTGAGAGAAATGCTATCACAAGTCAAGTCCTTAGTGACCAAACTGTCAACAACAAAGCTGCAGCATCTGTATCTTATTAGTTCGTCACCAAGGTATCATAGTATACAAGTTGAAGTTTAAATGAGTAGTAGACCCTGCTATTGTTGATGCCTTTGTCAGCCCATCCTCCCATTTAGATATTACTTATTGTATTGATGTGGACCATCATGCATATATTGACGTAATGGACAATTATAAAGTAGGATTTGCTATGATTGAATTTGGACATGGGGAAAACGTTTTGTATTTATGTTGCTAATGACTATGCTAGGCCTAGGAATATTTAAGTTTGGTGTTTAGCTTTAGTTTTTTGGGCTCCATAAAGTGAATAGTACCAAATTCTAATATTTAATTGTCCAGCATGTCAATATATGTATAATGATCTGCAGTGTTTCAAAAAGTACATTCTAAACAGGAGAATGGGTCATGTCATGTATATATATACACTTTTGTGTTTGACTCTAGTACAGTTTCTGTGGGAGGACTCCCATCTGAGGACTCTAATGGAACCAGGAACAAGCAGCTGAGGAATCAAACTCAAACAGCAACAAAGGATAGGGAAGATTCCCTGCAGTAGAAGCCAGAGATCAGGACAGGTTGAATGGCACCTAGGGACCCACCTAGGTGGCTCCTCCCCAGCCCTTGAAATCCTAAGTGAAAACTCTGGGGCAGAGCCAAGTTCCACATCTCATACCTGATCAGACAAAGACATCACCACACTCTAAAAGGATCCAAGACTGGGGTCTTGGGATTCATTTTATATTTATCCTTAGGATAAATATATGTACACTTCCAAGAGAAACACAAGGCAACTGATCCCTGGTGCGAAGCAATAGATAAAATATGTCTGCTGCCAGCGTGGAATAGGCAATCCTCGGGGTTGGTATGAGCTACACCCACAGCTAATTGCACCCCAAACTCCAAAACCCATGAACAGCTTTTTTATGCCAATTAAAAAAAAACTATGAATTTATGTTGATAAATTACTAAATTTAGTCGAACATAAATAACCCATCACGGAAACAAGGTCATCTTAACCTTTGTCTTGGAAAACATAGGTTATGGTGACCTCCCAATAGGGTAATGCTGATAATGTTTTACTTTAAAACAATTTTATATGTGGCACATTTAGTCAGAAACGGTGGTGGCTACAATTATCAGGTGGTTGTTTTGGCATAGACTTAACCAAAATGAGTGTTATTGAATTTGACTCCTTATAATTTTGTTATCAATCATCAGGACAAATGCATATGGTATGTATTGAATGACTGCTAAACATTTAATTCATTTTTACAGATATGTGGATCGGCTGGCAGATTCTCTCAAATCCAAACTTGCTATTGGTGACAAACTAGCTGAATCCCAACAGTCTGCTGTGCAACGAAAAGAAGACACTGCGGAGGAACAGCGCATTCTTACGCCCAAGCTCGCATTGATCATTGAGCGCACCAAGGAGCTCCAGTCCCACATTCAGGAGCATATTTCCAAACGGTATAAAAACCGGCCAGTGAACTTGATGGGGGCTTATCTTAGTATGCAGTTGTGATTAGTTGCATTAATGGGTACTAAAAAGTTTTAATAAAATATTTTCATCATATATTTCTCAAACAATTTGTTCAACCTTGAAAAGTACCATTTTGCCAATTTTTATCAAAGTTGAATATAAAATTTCATTATCCTAGCTAGTTTCAACTCAAATGTGGTATGTTTATCTACATAGACATATTTCACAGATACAGATAGCTATAAAATTGATAGCTAAGTGTAAGAAATCAGTTGAGAGTAATGTGTAAATTGATGCCGGGAGCACGTGTGTGAACAAGGCCACACTCACCACTGTTAGCAGCAGATATAATTATTCATGCCTCGGTTGTGACTCCTCACATGTCAGTTTTGTTTATGTATCATCGTGGATTAAAGTCTAATTATACTCTTAAAAAAATACATACATACATATATATATATATATATATATATATATATATATATATATATATATATATATATATATATATATATATATATATATATATATATATATATATATATATACAGGTATATATATATATATAATAAAAAATACACACACACACACACACACACACACACAGTAGTTTCAAAGCGTTATATGACAAAGAGTGTTGGGAAGACTGGACACCACGAGCGTAGCTCTCATCCTGTAACTACACTTAGGTAATTACACACACACACACACACACACACACACACACACACACACACACACACACACACACACACTGGATATGAAATTGAAATATGTAGATTTTAGTAAATGTGGTCATAATTAGTGCCACGTTTTCCACTTGTAGCATAGAAGGGGGGTGTGCGGCTCTCTTGAAGAAAAGGTGAAACGTATTGTACAACAAATGTGTTTCAAATGCTATGATCAGCCTTTTTTCATCTCATTATAAATTTTATGGATACCATCTTTAGAATTTTTTAGGAGGAGTCCCCTTCAGTAGCTCTCTGAGCTTAACTGCTAGTACTGCCAAGCCTTAGTAATTGTACCAGGCCTCTGAGACCCACCATTGTGTTCTGGGTGCCCTAGATCAACCCAAACCTGAGGATACCCACCCGAAAAGGTATGTGCAACAAATCAAACAACTTCTTAAAATAAATTAGTAACTGAAGTATACAAGGCAAAAAATTATTGCCACAGGAAAAATACCCTGTCTAAGACTCTAGGTTCAACCTTGACAATGAATGGATGTCTGCTTTGGTTCCTGCTTTGCCTGGGAACACTGGAATATTGAGTCCTAATACTTCCATCAGGCATTTATCTTCATTAGCCTATACTGATACAATGCCTGGGGTCAGAGTGAAGTTGATAGTTTTCATTCTCTGGTTGGATCTTCAGGCACAGTGTCTGGCACTGATTTGGTTTTTGTGTGAAGTGGGGGGTCTGGTGGTGGCCTTCGTAGGGGGATTCCAGAGGGGGGACACAAACATCTGCCTAACTATGTGTTAAGCAGATGTTTGACAAGGCATAGAGTTTTCTGCCAACAGGGGATATGTGTATATAGCTGCTGCTCTTCCATATCTCATCTTTGGCTGCTTTTCAGTTGGCACAGGGCATACTTTGTGACTACCTGTCAGTTGTTGTGGCAAAATTGTTGACTCCCTCATTACTGGGTTTCTGAAATCCCTGGTGGTGGTGTACTGTCCCTGTGACGTTTTTTTCCTGGCTAGTTCAAATTTTGTTAAGCATTTTGTTCATGAGTTGTGGTTTGTTTCTGGGTTTTGTTGCCAGAAGTTATCTGACTTAGTCAGTATTTGTTAGCTGTTGGTTTCTAGAGTTTCTTGCAATGCCTATGACTTTCTCTGGTTTGCCTTTGGTCCTCTGTTGGTCTTGCGAGACACCAGGATTTTTTCTGGTTTCAGCTTTCACATCCCTGTGAGGTTTGTGCTTTCTGGCTCCCATGGGGGTTCTTATTTAAGGGTGTCCACCATTTTTTTTTCTTCAGGTTCTTTGTGTTTTGCTGCAGCTCATTTGTAAAGTAGGTGTAAAGACTGGTGTCACTTTGCTTGGAGCTTTATCTTTGTTTAGAAAGGCAGCCTCTTCTACTACTTTTGTAGTAGAAGCTATTGGGCACTTTTGTAAGGAACCTATTGAGTGGGCCCTTTCTGAAACAGTGTTAACTGTAATAAAAATCCCTTTTCTGTTGGGCTTTCAGTAACTTTCCATTTCTGCCCTGTTATCTTCTTTCCAGTATGGGTATTGTAGAGTTCTGTTTAGACAGTTTGTTAATGATGAAGCCGGCTGGATGAGACTCAGAGTGACCTGTGCTGTCATCTGATGGAGGTCAGGCACATGTTGCTGAGGTATTTATATCCTGAAACAGTAAATAGTTGTGTTTACCTCTGGGTTATTAATTTACAAACAGTCACTTGTTTTGTTGCACCTATTCTTTATGATGGATTTTCCTCAGTTTTGTGTTGATCTCTTATTCTTAAGCTTCCCTGATTTTTCTGTAATTTCTGTAGCTTCTAGTACTTAATCTCTAAAAGCTACTGAGGGTCCACCAGAAAAGGATCTTTTATTATTTCAAAAATTTTCTATGCAAGGGGGAGGAGGATTTCTATAATTTTTTTTTATATAGTTTAGCATATGTTTCCCATTTATTTATATCTAACAAATAGTTCAGTAATTTTATTTTCAAATCTTGTTTTATGAACTACACCTAATATACCCCTGGTATTACACGTATGAAATAAGAAATCTTAAAAATTTTAATCTTTGCTGTTACCTTTTCATTTCAAGGAATTAAAGGATTCAGTCTTAATCATTTTACAGCAATACTTGGTGAGAGCTGAATAGTGAAAAAAAATTGTTTCACTACGATATATTAGTTTGCAAAATACATCCAAAATAATTTGAACCAGTTAGCAACATAAGAAACAGACACCAGCAGATACAGCAGACTTATATCTTAACTATCAATATGGTTGAATTACCCAATAGGCCAAGGAGGCTATATGGCCTAGGGCCCACCAGAATTTTTTTTTTTTGTACCATAAAAATGGACACACATCAGATAATACTTGGAGTAATGCATAATATAACTTTGATAATTAATCATTACATATACAGTATTATGATATGAGCTGTCTACATATATATGTTCAGCCTTTGAATAGCGACACTTTTCTTGGTGAGGCCTCAGAACAGTTAGATCCAGCCCTGCCTGTCAGTGACTACAGGGAAGTGGTCAGCAATATGGGAATAAGATCCTGCGCAAGACGTGCTCACTATTTTTACCGATATACAGTCATGATTAATGATAAATGTAACAAATTACTTTTGTTTTGTTTTTTAGATGTTTTTTATTTATTACAAGAAAGCATCACACAAAGGAGAAAATAAATTTTGAAAAAATAGAGAATAATTTATTTTGCTTTTTGAATATAATGTGTGTGTAATTTTTTGAACATGTGTACTACTTGTATTTATGATGATGTTTAATACATATTGAATATTTATAGCCTGGTGTTGAGTTACAGTACAGGTACTTGGAAAATAGATTCTATTATAAAACTAAAATACTGTATAACTACATTTTGTATTGTAAGTTTTTGGGGAATAGTACCACCAGAAATAACAGGTAATTATTTTTTCTATAGATCTAAATGTAATTGCAAATTTTAAGTTGTAATATTTTTATATTGCCTCATAATGATCCAAGTAAAGAATGGGGCAAAATGGAATCGCCACAGTGAGAGGGGAAATTATTTTTTTAATTATTAAGCACCGAAACCCAGTTTGCAAAAATGTTAAACAATTGACATGTAAGTTAGTCATCTGGACAAACGAGCAAAGCACTGCCTTGTAAAACTAGTTTAGTGAAGACCAAACCACAACTCGGAAGGTGGAGAAGCGATGATTTTGATTTGATTGTTGTCGCCGAAGGCAGCTAGTTTATTGTGCACCCCATACTCATCCTCTAAGCGGTAGTGCAAAAAGCATTACAGAAGGCACAAAAGGTCTTTATCAGACCTCATCTTAGATTATTATATAAACAATTTCATCTATCCTTCACACCTTATAGTTATAATGTCAGCTAGTTACAGAGAAAGTGCTATTTCAAGAGCTATATATTTACAGTAAGTCATTATACATCAATGGTAGGTCTTATCGCTAATACATAATAGTTTGACCAATGGGGATATTACAAAGTCATAGGGGAGCTTCTGTTTATTATTAGTCCTCACAATACACTACTTGTTTCTGAATCTCATATGTCGTTTATCTACTGGAAGCGAAATGTGGATACAGTGCAAGGATTTCAGGTAGTTTATCCATGGTAATAAGATAGGTTGCCATATCATACAGATTGAGCTTAGATTTATCTCTAAATGGCTCAATTTTACTACAATCCAAGATATAGTGTTTGAGTGTGTGTCCCTGTCTTTGTCCACACACTTTACACTTTACTTCATCTAGATCCCTATACAAGCCGAACTGCCAGAGGTACTTGTAGCCAAGTCTTATACAAGCTGTGACAACATCTGTTAGTCTACTGACTTTGTTACTTGCCCCATACATATGTTTTACTTCACACATTTCATTGTGATGAACAATGGACCTGCTAGTGCCAGTTTGCACTGTTGTACTTTCTTCAAATCCATCCAGGAGTTCTCGTCTAATGACACTTGTAAGAGATTTATTTGATAACTCAAGATTCCGTTCAATATTGTCTTTATTTACTGCAGCCTTAGCAAGGGTGTCAACTTTGTCATGTTCCTGCAGGCCAATGTGAGAAGGAATCTACAACATTTTTATATTTACCCTCTATCTAAGTATCCTTATATATCTACGTCTAGCTTCCAAGACAAGCACGTTATTACTTGATTGCAAACTGTTTATTGCTCGTAGTGAGGAAAGAGAGTCGGAAATAATTAAGCTGTCTACTTCAGTGTTGTCAATAATTTCGAGTGCTACCAGTATTGCTACCAACTCGGCTTGCATTGTAGATGCCCAGTTACTAATTCGGATATTCCTTTGAATTGTGCTACCATCTGGCTGATGAGCAATAACAGCACTTCCTGCCCTCCCTGAAGCTGTATTGAGTGATCCGTCAGTGTATATGGTCTGTGCTATGTTGTTTTCAGCTTGTATATTGTGAATGTGTTCAATGGTGCTTAATTTAGCAGCAAGCTGAGCATGAGGGTTGTTTGTGATTAGTTTCTTGGTGGGGTATGCATGGGTCAGGATGTCAAAAGATACCATCTGCCAGGGTGGAAGGAAGTGCTGTACTCTTTCATCTGTATATATATCGTGCAGTCCCATTATTTTAATATGAGTGGCTGTTCTTTGAATCCATTTAGACTCGCTAGTTCCATTTCGTATGTGTTCTAACAGTGCAACTGACACAGTGTTGTTTTTGTTATCACGCAGAAGCTTTAGTCCTATCATAAGATTAATTTCAAATATTCTATCTCTAATGCTAAGTATATTTAATTCTTTCCACATGTTGAGAACTTTGGTAGTTAAAGGACAGCCAAGTACAATTCCGAGTGCTTCATTTTGCATTTTTTCCAGTCTATCAATACTTTTACCATTTTGCAGGACCAAAGCTGGTGCATGATAGTCTATCAGAGACCTTATATATGCTAAATACATCATTTTTGCTATTCTAATATTAGAATAGCAAAAATGCTGTACCCCACTACAGTTCTGAGAGCCTTGAGTCTGTCTCTACATTGTTGATGTAACTTATTGACTGCAGTTGAGGTACAATGGACAGAGACACCAAGGTATTTGAAAGAAGAGACATAGTCTATTGGTATGTTATCTATCTTAAGTTTTCGTGGTACACTTTTGCGGTTGCCAATTCGTCTGTTAAATACCTTAGTTTTAGCAGGGTTGATTACAAGACCAAGGCTCTCACAAGCTGTATGTATACAATTTAAGATTGTTTGCATTTTGCAGTGGGATTTAGTATGTACAAGGATGTCATCCGCATAGCTGATAATGATGTTTACCGGACTAGTTGGGATTGATTTTAGTAAGGCATTAATTAGAACATTAAACAAGGTAGGACTGAGTACTCCTCCTTGTGGGGTGCCTAGTTGCATTAATTTAGTTTCACTCTTGTAGCCTTGGAACAGTGCAGAAGACTTCCGGTTGGTAAGATAGCCTCGTATCCATTATAATAAATGTCCCCCTATATCCATTCTCGCTAATTCATACATAATCACTTCCCTATTAGCAATATCAAAGGCATTTTTTAAATCAAGAAATGTTGTGTACTTGTGCCTTTTATCTCTATGAACAGTAAGAAAGGTTGTGATACAGTTGTGTACACTTTTACCATGTGTGAAACCATTGATATCAGGTGACATGTGCTCTTTAACTCTATACAATAATCTATTAAGCACCATTCTTTCGATCCATCCTGGACCATTATAAAGTTGTGATAATTATCTTGATAATGGTACTAACGACTAGATGATGGTCCGGGACGGACCGAAATATCGTCACTTCTCCATCTTCTGAGTTGTGATTTGGTCATCATTTCTTCAGCCACGTTATTGTGACTCATCGCCTGCATGAGTTTAAGACTACACCAAATAGGATGCTGGCATCAGATGGTGTTATCAAGAGTATTGATCAGGTATAAAAGGGTTGAAGGTAACAATAAAATCATGACATAATAAAACTCTAACATTATGATATTCCAAGGAAATTAAATGTTGTAATTATCAAATAAATATTGATGTATATATACACACACGAAGATTATTCATACACTCATAACACACTACTAATGGTTACCCAAGATATTTCTAGTTCTTCCTGTTGTTGGAAATTTGGAGGGAGACGGGAGAGAGAGATTATATTTTTTGTTTAAACAATGTGAATAATAAATTATTATTTGAAATGCATTAGAATCAAGTTACTTATTAACCAAAAATAGTTGTCACTATTTGTATTATCATGATGCATTCAAAATTTACCCTCAGATGTCTTAACATATTTCAGTTTTGGTAATTGCCATACAATATGGTACTGTACTAAAGATACAAATTTAAAAAGAACCCAGTCCTCACATTCAGTGACTAAATGCTTGTTAATCAGGCTGCCAAGTCCTCTATTTATGAATGTAAACACTTTACACATGTGATGACACTAATGACATTCAAACCTTCCTTAAACGTCGTTCACCCATGACCTCTTGTTTAAATTGCACGTTTCTAAATGCTTCATCCTTGAACAGCAAGTGCATATAATTGCCAACAGAACCTAAACACTTGACCTTTGTCTAATTATACACAAATTCTAATATATATATTAATTTAGACAAGAAAATACTAATTTTGAATACAAAATACGCTAATATTTATTAATACATTTTTGAGGTCGGTTGCTGCTTGGATAAGCATGGTCTAAGTTGCAAAGAGTTAGATAATTTATAATAAAATGTATCTACTTTAGGTAATGCACAAGAAACAGGTTTCATGTATACAGGTTCCAAATGGAAGTGGCTCCAATTACAGTACACACTTGCAAGAAGTAATCTGGGCGTGTAAAAGGAAGATGATATATTTTGTTTTAGATTTGGCTTACCATAATCAGGAGGAGAGTGTACCTGTTATGCTTATTGATGTTCCTCTAGGCCAGGAGGGCAAACCTTTTTAAGAGCATGTGCCCAATTTAGCAGTGGTCTTCTAAAAATTATCTTGCATGCCCGTGGCAGTTTTGAGCTGCCAATTATAATATATTTTTATTAGACTGCATTTGAATTTTACCATTTTCTGTGGAGAGCCCCCTCCAGCTCCCTGGAGCTATACTGGGCTGATATGTATGTATTAGACCGTGGCATCAGTTAATTCGATTGTAGTTCTAGCCTACCAGGGACCACAAGCCAAAACCTGGCCCCCCTCAGGGAGGCATGAGGAGCATTGGCCTGTAGAAACCCCCATGTAGTTGGCCTATATTCTTGGCATTCTGTGTCTGCCATCTACTGGGTTAGGCACCCAGATAGGTAGGCATTCCAAAACAAACTTCACCTGGTTAAAATTGCTACCAAAAACTGAGCTATCACGTAGAACTCAACCTGAAAAAAAGCAAACAAGCATGACATCACAACCGCCGCCGCACCACTGTCTGCTCAGCTCCCCCCTCCCCAGGAAGGGGAAGGGGGAGCCCCAGAACCCTCGCGCCGGCTACCCAACCTCAGTTCTGAGGTTGATGTGTTGAGTGGCGGTTATTCTGTTCGTTGTCACTCCGGTTTTGTGCCTGTTCATCTTCCGTGATATACAGGGTTAGTTCTGCCTGGCTGGGTGGAGAACTACGTTCTCTCCTCCATTTACTATCTTGATCACCCGCCCTTTCCTGATCGTCAGCTTTGACTCAATTATGAGTATTAACAATAGTCCGGCAGCTGTAACAACAGTAGCCCAGCAGCTGTAACAACAGTAGTCTGGCAGCTGTAATAGCAGTAGTCCAGCAGCTGTAACCACAGTAGTAATAACAGAAGCCCAGCAGCTGTAACCACAGTAGTAATAACAGTAGCCCAGCAGCTGTAACCACAGTAGTAACAACAGTAGCCCAGCAGCTGTAACCACTGTAGTAACAACAATAGCCCAGCTGCTGTAACCACAGTAGTAACAACAGTAGCTCAGTAGCTGTAACCACAGTAGTAACAACAGTAGCCCAGCTGCTGTAACCACAGTAGTAACAACAGTAGCCCAGCAGCTGTAACCACAGTAGTAACAACAATAGCCCAGCTTCTGTAACCACAGTAGTAACAACAGTAGCCCAGCTGCTGTAACCACAGTAGTAACAACAGTAGCTCAGCAGCTGTAACCACAGTAGTAACAACAGTAGCTCAGTAGCTGTAACCACAGTAGCCCAGCTGCTGTAACGACAGTAGTAACAATAGTAACTCAGCTGCTGTAACCACAGTAGTAACAACAGTAGCCCAGCTGCTGTAACCACAGTAGTAACAACAGTAGCCCAGCTGCTGTAACCACAGTAGCTCAGCTGCTGTAACCACAGTAGTAACAACAGTAGCCCAGCAGCTGTATCCACAGTAGTAACAACAGTAGCTCAGCAGCTGTAACCACAGTAGCTCAGCTGCTGTAACCACAGTAGTAACAACAGTAGCCCAGCAGCTGTATCCACAGTAGTAACAACAGTAGCTCAGCAGCTGTAACCACAGTAGCTCAGCTGCTGTAACCACAGTAGTAACAACAGTAGCCCAGCAGCTGTATCCACAGTAGTAACAACAGTAGCTCAGCAGCTGTAACCACAGTAGCTCAGCAGCTGTAATCACAGTAGTAACAACAGTAGCCCAGCAGCTGTAACCACAGTAGTAACAACAGTAGCCCAGCTGCTGTAACAACAGTAGCCCAGCAGCTGTAACCACAGTAGTAACAACAGTGGCCCAGCAGCTGTAACCACAGTAGTAACAACAGTAGCTCAGCAGCTGTAACCACAGTAATAACCACAGTAGCCCAACAGCTGGAACCACAGTAGCCCAACACCTGTAACCACAGTAGTAACAACAGTAGCCCAGCTGCTGTAACAACAGTAGCCCAACAGCTGTAACCACAGTAGTAACAACAGTAGCCCAACAGCTGTAACCACAGTACCCCAGCAGCTGTAACCACAGTAGTAACAACAGTAGCCCAGCTGCTGTAACCACAGTAGTAACAACAGTAGCCCAACAGCTGTAACAACAGTAGCCCAGCTGCTGTAACAACAGTAGCCCAGCAGCTGTAATCACAGTAGTAACAACAGTAGCCCAACAGCTGTAATCACAGTAGTAACAACAGTAGCCCAACAGCTGTAACCACAGTAGTAACAACAGTAGCCCAGCAGCTCTAATCACAGTAGTAACAACAGTAGCCCAATCGCTGTAACCACAGTAGTAACAACAGTAGCCCAACAGCTGTAACCACAGTAGTAACCACAGTAGCCCAGCAATTGTAGCAACAGTAGGCCAGCTGCTGTAACCACAGTAGTAACCACAGTAGCCCAGCAGCTGTAACCACAGTAGTAACAACAGTAGCCCAGCTGCTGTAACCACAGCAGTAACAACAGTAGCCCAGCTGTTGTAACCACAGTAGTAACAACAGTAGCCCAGCAGCTGTAATCTCAGTTGTACTTACAACTGCTGGGTTATATGTTAATTTGTTTAGCCTATTTATGGCATTAATTAATGGTAAGCTTCATAAGTTATTTGTCCTAAAATTTAAGCTATTTTTGTGATATATTTGTTCAGTCAAGCTGGAATAAATTTTCAAAATCAGAATTGACTAAATTTCAAGGAAGTTGGTGAAGAGTTGGGATTCCCGTACAGGACTTGTTTGTTCATGTTTCCTTACACCTGATGCACCTCTTCACCTCGCAGGAAATTGGTCCCCTGGAGTTAGGCAACTGTTGTGGCTTGCATCCTGGGGAAGATGAGTTGTTCACCTCCATGGGACTCGATGAGTCTCACAGTGACTCGGATGATTTATTAAATATAATGTCATAATGAGCACTGCTGTAATGTGACATAATTTTAATGATGTTGATCAGTATTATTATTATTACTAATTTCATTTTGGTAATTCCTTACTGTTTTCTTGTCTAAATAATGTACCTGAACTTTGTAAAAAGAAATTAGCTAATTATAAATATTATTTATTAATTTAACTACTGTAATTATATTATTTATTAAATAAGTTTTTAAATTTGCATCGTTGTAGTGCAGCAGTTGTATCAATACAATAGTACCAGTTGTTGTAGCATCCCTTTGCTGTAGAAATACATTAATATCAAGAGTACTGTTAGTAGTAGCCCATTTATTGTAGCAATACAGTAGCAACAAGAGTATTGTTGTAATAACCATTGTAGCAACAAGAGTATTGTAGCAATAGCTATTGTAGCAATACATTAGCAACAGAGCTTTGTAGTAATAGCCATTGTAGCAATACAGTAGCAACAGAGCACTGTAGTAATAGCCATTGTATCAATACAGTAGCAACAAGAGTATTGTAGTAATAGCCATTGTAGGTATTCAGTTGCAACAAGATTACTGCAGTAATAGCCATTGTAGCAATACAGTAGCAACAAGAGTAATGTAGTAATAGTCATTATAGTAATACAGTACTAACTAGAGAACTGTAGTAATAGCCATTTTAGCAATACAGTAGCAACAAGACTACTGTAGTAATAGGCATTGTAGCAATACAATAGAACAAGATTTCTTTAATAATAGCCTAATAATTGTAATACAATAGTTACAATACTAATAATAGCCTACAGACTGTAACACTACATAAAACAGACATACAACTGTAGTTAAAATAAATCACTGATAATTTGCCGAACATTACTGTAAATATTCTGTACCGGCGAGACATATGTTGCTCAAAAACTTTAATGTATTTTAAAATCTTAGATCAATTTTACTTATGTTGTATATCTCTTATTTAATTTATCTGAGCATGAGGGTTGATACTAGGCCTCTCTTGTGGCATCAATCAAGTGTGGCATATATGTTGTATTGTTTAGTAATTTATGGGACTGCGTGAAATAAAATACTTCGTAAATGTGTAAATGATGTATTTACAAATATTTGACATTTTCCTGTAAAATTGCAAGATTCATAATTTACAAATATATTTGAGATTCTTGGAAGAGTAGAGAAGGTTTATGCTTCAAATAATTGCCAAGTATCCTCAAAATATTATAGTGAAAACAGGATGAGACGAAGACAGTGCAATATTTACAAAATATATAAGTAGTAAACAATGCTTAATGTATAAGGCAAGCTTGTGTGAGTAGAGCTCACACTCACGTTCTTTGGTACAGCCTGACCCCGAGTGGGCATGTGGGAGGAGGGTCAGGTGAGAGGGATACTTTCTTGGCAGTCAACACTGCTTCCATAATGAGAGGATGTGTGTATTGATACATGTGAGGAAGAGATGGAGAGGTAATTTCATAAACTGAAGAGGAGGGTCAAGAATCTTTTCACAAAATACATTTCAGCCATAAAACTGAATGGTCAATACTTTTGTTCAGTAAGATTATGAAACATGTTTAAGCATGCATATTGGCCTGTCATGACTCATATTTACCCACTTTAGGATTTGGGTGACTAATTATATATATAGTGATGACGATCTCCCACAAGGCCTCAGTCGGTATTCATCATATGTAGTCATCAGGGTATAGTGAGTATCATTGTTTTGAACCATCGTCTTCATGCCATGCCAACATTCTTCTTCTTGGTTAAAGTGTTTATATATACATTGTCTTTGAGTATTTCTCTTTTTCCCTTAGAGAGAGAAACCTCTCAGTATGGTAAGTAACCTATGGCAGTGACTTATAAATATTATATACAATACGCACGCACACATGCACACGCATACACACACACGCACGCACTCACGCAAACACACACACGCGCGCACGAACACATTATATATATATATATATATATATATATATATATATATATATATATATATATATATAATATATATATATAATATATATATAATATAATATAATGTGTGTGTGTGTGTGCGTGCATTTACTTATAACTGGAACTAATACAGTATAATTATACAAAGTACGGTGGTCAATTACCAGTACAGACTAGACATTACTCTGTTTTTATTAACTAAATACTTCCTGTGTGTAACTTTGTAATCCTGTCAGCAAGTTATTACTCAGTTCGGTCAAACTTGTTACAGTTCAGTCAGTAACATGTTACTCACAGTACAATTAATAACATGATACTAACAGTACAGTCAGTAACAACAGTTACTAATGAGTTACAAAATGAGTTACAAACATTGGATTTCTAGATAGAGCTAGGACATACTATACCTAAAGCCACTAATACGCACAGCGTTCCGGGCAATTATTGAACTTGTCATGGCTCAGTGAGTAACCTGTTACAGTCCAGTCAGTAAGTTGTAAATCACACTATGGGCCCCACTCGCCTGCACACCATGGGGGTCCCACGGTCGCCATGGGTGTTACTCATCTCAACACTATATGGGTCCTATTCTCTTCACTCTACAGTCACACTAGGTGCAAGTTCACAGACTGATTATTATTTTACTAACACAGAACTGGTTGTGTGTTCAACTGTAACATGTTTGTTTCTATTGTTATTTGTGGTTGGGGGTAACTGCTGTAATGGAATTCAGTTCTTCATGTGTATACAAATACACACTCCTCGCCGAGACCTTCACAGCAACCTTAACCCAAAGGAATTCATTGGTTGTAGCATCCCTTACACCGTTTCACCTTGTAGATGGTTCTCATTTAAGGTATCTTCGAGGCTTGATGCGAGGGATGGTCAGGTGACAACTGTTACTGACCGGCAGCGTAGAAGATAGAGTTTAATCCCCTGATCTGATCAGCGTAAGGCACTGCTGAACAGATCAGGGGCTGAAACTTGCTCTGGAGTGCACCAAGGTGGAAGCTGTTCGGGCGGAAAGGAGACTGCCCCTGACAGTGCGACGCAGATGTGGCCTGACGAGACCCTGAGGCAATACCAGGATGCCGCCATACTTTTCAAAAGTAACGCTGTCTCGGTGGTCGCAGAAGTGACCCGAGTGAGGTAAGTTCATTGAATTTCCGGGAGTAGATGACACGGGATCTTGGGTCAACACAGAAAGGAAGTCTTTCCAGTACTTTCGAGCACTACGCTCTCGAAATACGTGGAAAACGAAAAGGAAGAACCCTTGTAGAGTATTGAAAATACAAAAGAGATAAGAGAACACGGTTCGAGCATGACTGACGGCTAATAACCCAAATATCCAAGTGAAACCCAGCAAGAAAAAGACAGAAACGGCCATTCGGAATTGGTTCATGAACAATGTTCTCTCAGGCATGGTGGAGGTGACTCTGGCTCGACCACATACTGCTCCGTGGATGATCATACTGAAGATAATTAAATTGGCTGTCATTGTCGCCACCAGGGGAGGTAAAAATGCATATTTGAACCCATCAACAGACATCCAGCATATTTTTCCATTGGTATATTCTTCCTTGCTGTCGTATAAGGAAGGGTCGTACACTAGCACCACCAGGATAGGTAGAAGTGGAATGCCCCATGCACAAACTGAGGCTTTCCATAGGAATCTTGGGATGTATGTTCCAACAACCTTGACAAACTTCAAGTACTGATGGACAGCTTCCACCAGCATCCAGGCAAAGGAAGTGAGTAGGAAGTAGTGGAGGCCGACAGCCACTCCCCGACACAATATATCATTCCAGGTCTGGTTGATGCCCGCCAGGAAAATTACTACACTGCAGAATACAGAGAAAGATAAGTGAACCAGGATCTTGTTGCTCAGGGAACGTCGCCATTTCTTAAACAGGAAGAAGGTTGTGAATACCAGCAGAAGCCCTATAATGGATAAGCAGCATCCTATAATTGTTATTGCATCCAGGATCAATTCGTGAGTATCGTTGAAATTGCTGTTTTTATCGTAATTGATAAGCTGAGCAAAACAGGTAAGATGGGTACAGAGGCAGATGTGGTGGTCGCCCACGCGTCCCCCCTGCCTGCAGCCTTCCTCAGACCATCCTCCCCGACCCTCATTCTTCTTGAAGTCCCAGAAGACACACTTGGTATCATTACCAGGCAAATGAGGCTTGAAGTAAATTTTTATTGGGTATTCCAAATTTCTAACTGCCTCTCCTTTGAATGAAGCTTGAATAATTCGGCTATTGACTGTGTAGTTGACAAGAGATATGTTATCTTGAAATAATTTTTCATTTCTATAAACAGCAAAAGTCATTGAAACCTTTTTATCCTCACGAACTCTGTTTGTAGCCTCTCTGGCTGTCTTGGATGCAACTGTGTAAGTGAGGTTGCTTGGGAGGATGATGGCGGCCTCAGCATCGAGCAGGTCTGATTGGACAACACCCTTTACTAGGGTCTCCACCCGCCCATCACCCTCCCCTTGCTCACGGGACTTGTACCCGACAATCGTTGAATTCACCTCCAAATCAAGACGCTCAACTGAGATGAGCTTTCTTGAGGAGTTCTTCATCTGGTCTCCTTTTTTGCTTGGGAGTTCCACTTGGAATGTCAGCTGTTCAAAGGCTTCCAAAAGCGTACTAGAAGAATTAAGTTTCATCTGTACTGGCTCGAAAACTGAAGAATTGGCTCCCATTACGTTATTGATGGTCTCTACTATTTCATCTAAGCTAAGCCATCTAGGGCTTTCAACTTTAGAAAACGACTCTAATGTTTTAGCTATGAAATGTATGTCGACGGGTTGTAACTGCAAGCTGTCAGTAGTGAGTTCGGCCAATGATGTAGATGAATTAGAAGGAAATTCTAAATATCTTTTTGGGTCACTATTGATTTCCCAGAGTCTTTGTGTTACCTGTGAGGGCTCTCCTGTACAGTTTCCCGCAACACTCCAGTAGTAGCCCTCATAAAAGTTACCCAAACACTCTCTCGTGACTGGCTCTCCCTCGTATGTTATGCAGAGTTCTTTAGGTATCACAACAGAATTTCCTTGGGTTGCTGGCCATGTGAGATTCCTAGTAGAGTTGAAGCCATAGTTGTGTGTAGTGTCTGCGGAACACCCTACGGTGCTCCGAATGCCCATCAAAGTGCAGTTTGAGAATTGTTTGCCATTAGGAAGCATTTCAATGAGAGTCTCAAAAAGTTGTTTTTCCAATAAATTTGAATCAGTTTCCTTTAGTTCACACTCAAGGTGAAAGTTATGTAAAAGTTTGCCATCATTTGGATCAGGAAGATAAAATAAATTTCTTGAGTTAAACCGTAACTGATTCGCCAATCTGATGTTCTTCAAGCTTGCCATGAAAACATCAGTACATGTTTCTGGCGAGCTTTGACGTTTTTGCTTTTTCCTGAAGGTGCTGTCGTGATACTCTGGTTCGTAGCCAGTGTCCTGCGAAAGTGTCACAACAAACGTATATGTTCTGTGATCCCTGTGAAGAATGACATTGGAGTATGCCAGTGTGAGGGGCGGCTGCGCCCAGGCCAGGCACTGGTAGAAGCCCTGGCTATTTACTTTCAGCTCATACTGGCAGCCTGAGTCCTCCGTCTGCTCATGCTTAGTGTATTTACCGTTGACGTAGCACTGGAGGTACCTGTCATCTCTGTCTATTAGTAGCGACTCGGGATCCACGTCAATGCACATTGTTTGTGAAACCTCATTAGCTGGTTTATGAACTTGTAGATGCATACTTTTTTTAGGAGACATTATTTGTTGACATAATATGTTTTGCTTAGTTATTTCTTCATCCTCAAGAATCCAGCCAGTCTGAGTCAGTGTGCCATAATTCTTTGTATAG